>NC_136496.1:92276717-92484217 GCF_053919585.1 Euprymna scolopes
AGAAACTGTGTTGACTGACAGCACAAGGAAACGGATGCATCCGCTGCCCTCGTCCTCAACCACTCCGCCCTGTTACCTTTATTGATGCTGACTGAACGTCAGCTGACCATAGTGCAACGAAGCCACCTACTGCAAGCGAGGAAACCTGGGCACAAGCCTAACCGGAAGCGGCATGCCTCGTGCTAAATCGAGGCCAGTAGTGATGGGATTTACATTTGAGAACTCTACGTCGGTGTTGCTGATGGCTACATGATGTGCATGCGTGCTTAGATGCAGTTGTGGCGTGTGGCGAGGCTGTGCTGGGCTGGGTTCGGATGCGGCGAATGGAACAACAGAATTGTCACGTGGGAAATATGGTGTTTTATTGATTAAAGGCCACTGATGCTTTTGCGTTGACACGATTGGCGCTTTTCTGGCATTTGTGCTTGCCAGGGGTCCACGGAAGAAAAGAGTGAGATTTTTCGAATGGTATTGTGGTGAGTGAGGTTGGGTTCGGGAGTGTGGCAATCTGGCTTCATGGTGGGGGGGTGAGGTTTAATTGGCTGCAGCTTGCTTGCTTGTGAATTGCAAAAGAAGAAAAAAAGAAGAAGTGTAAGGATCGTTGTTGCTTGTTTCTTTACGAACGCACCCATCTACACGGGAGTAAAGGTTATAAACATTATCTGGAAAAAAAAATCAGAAATGTCTACATTGATTTGTTTGGTGGAAAGAATGTAATCCGTTGAGTCACCTACTGAGTTCAGATTAAATTTTCTAAATAAGGAAACGTTTGCAAAGACAATTAAATATGTTTAATAAAAAGATAGATTTCAAATGTAGTCTTTATTTTTCGTTCTACCTCTATTCCACTTTTCTTTTAATCTGTTCTTCAGTTTTTTTTTTTAAATAGTATTAATTATTATAGATAATATTTCTTATTGGTTATTTCGAAGTATATAATAAATATTCAATATATATATATATATATATATATATATATATATATATATACATATATCTTTCTTTTTTCATCTTTATGTAGTTAAAGTCTCTTTTATAATCGAAGACTTTTGAGAAATTGTCTTATGCAAGTGCTAAGTCTATTTCTATTTAACAATTTTAGTTAAGCTTTTTTTTTTTCATATTATATAATTGAATTCTCTTTTGTAATTATAAACTTTTTAAAAGTCGAATTATATAGGTGCTAAGTTTGCGATAGGTTGGATTTAGTTTTTTCCGGGAATTTAAACTACATTCTTTATTTATTTTCTTTTCTTTTTTTTTTTTTTTGTTACATTTTTTATTCAAAGCTTCTTCAGACTATATATTGGGGTTTTAGATATATGTATGGCTAGGTTTCCTTCCTCTTATCTATTTGCCTATCTGGTACCTACTTAAGCTTTTATGCATTTTGATTCTCATAGCATTTATATGTTGGTTAACATGTCGCAGAATAGATCTTGTAATCGTGTTAAATTATTTATATATATTATTTTTTTTTTTTTTTTATATATTAGTATAAATAGTAAGCGTATTATTCTACATTTTCTTATTAGGGAAGTGGTATTATTCACTGGAGAGCCATGTATTTAACAACTGTCCTGTTTTTAAATCTCCGAAACAGCCACATGGAAAGCAGCTGAGGATCCCCGTTTTCTATTTAGAAAATTTTAGTTAAGGTTTTTTTTTTTCATCCTTATATAGTTAAATTCTCTTTTAAAATTGAAGACTTTTGAGAAATCGGCTTATGCACGTGCTAAGTCTGTTTCTATTTAACTTTTTTTCTTTTCCTATTTTTTTATAATTGAATTCTCTTTTGTAATTATAAACATTTTAGAAGTCAGATTATGTAGGCGTTAAGTTTGCGATTAGTTAAATTTACTTTTTTTCCGGGAATTTAAACAGCATTTTTTTTTTTTTTTACATTTTTTTACTCAAAGGTTCTTCAAACTATATATATATATATATATATATATATATATATATATATATATATATATATATATATATATATATATATATATATATATATATATCGAGTATATATATATATATATATATATATATATATATATATCGAGTATATATATATATATATATATATATATATATATCGAGTATATATATATATATATATATATATATCGAGTATATATATATATATATATATATATATATATAGTCTGTTTATTATAAAAAACATTATTGGTTACATATATGTATACATGTTTCAGTGAAATCCCAATTCAAGAAGACAACTTTATCAAACCAAAAAATGAGCGCTATTGAAACGAGAGTTAAGATTACATTCGTTTTTTTATAACATATTTGAGTCTAGGAATGTAATATTTACTCTCGTTTTAATATCGCTCCTTTTTTTGGTCTGATGAAGTGGTCTCCTTGAATTGGGATTCCACTGAAACATGTATGCACATATGTAACCAATAATGTTTGTATAATAAACAGACTGTGTACAAGTTCTCTCTTGCATTGAACACTCTTTAATAATCACGCGGGTTTCATTAGATTTATATCAAGGAAACCAATCTATACAACTATATATATATATATATATATATATATATATATATATATATATATATATATATATATATATATATATATACAACTATATATATATATATTGTATAATATATACAGGAATTTACATTTATATCGGTTGTCGGTACCGACGGTTTCAAGCCCGGTAGTTGAGGACTGCTCTTAATGTCTGCCTCAGGCTCTCTTCAGCCGACTCTCATCTCAACTACCGGGCTTGAAACCGTCGGTACCGACTACCGATATAAATGTAAATTCCTGTATATATCATACAAAAAATATATTGCTCTTATTTCGAGAAAGGTTTTTTCCCTAATAATAGAGCACTGTATGGGATTTCTTTTTCTACAAAAAAGTACAAGTATATATATATATATATATATATATATATATATATATATATATACTAGCTGGCCGCCCGGTGTTGCCCGGTCCTACGGTCCTACAATACACTTAAACATGATATTTTAATTTATGCAGATTGTGTATGTATTGTTATAGAATCAATCTTCTAATGAGTGTTATATATTACGAGGAATAATTTTTCCGGTGGACTAATTCGAAATGAATAAATAAATAAATAAAAATGATAATGTCGTTCATCAAATTTGATCTGTGTTTGTTTACATAATCATGGCAGCTGATTTTTGGGCTAAAAGATCTTTTTAAAATAGTTTTTTTTTCTTTTCTTATAGATAAAGAAGAAGAATATGTACAGGAGGATATTTTACGTTACGCCAGCCAAGGTTACACCGGTATAACGTAAAATATTCCCCTCTAAATGTTTTTTTTTCTTATTTATAAGAGAAGAATGACTATATTTAAGATCGGAGTTTTGCGATTTCCGATAGTTATCGGATGAATTTCTCTACAAAACATATCTAAGAACACTGCCAGAAATATAAATTACCTTTGTGTGAAATTTGCAAAAGATAGATAACGCCATTTCGACAACTATAATTCACACACACACATTACACTTTCATACGTATACACATATAATACGGTTATATAATATATTGTGTACATACACATTGATATGTATATATTCAGTAGTTACTATAAAGTGCTCAATGCGTGAGCAGAGCTTCATAATTGTCTCAAATATAGCTATGACAATTAAGCCACACAGGGACGGTCGTATTTAGTTCCCAGAGAAAAGATTGAATAAACGTTTTTGCGTGGATTATTTTAAATATATATAATTTTTTCCAGTTCAAAGTAGTCTGAAAAGCTGCCGAGATAGCTCTTGATATCAATGATGCGTTTGGCCCAGGAACCACTAACGAACGTGACACAACGGTGATTCAAGAAATTTCACAATGGTGACGAGAGCCTCAAAGATGAAGACGGCCGGCCGACTGCGCTAGATAACGAACGTTTGAAAGCCTTAATTGAAGCCGATCATCGCAAAACCACACGAGACGTTGCTGTTGAACTCGAGGTCGACCACTCAACAGTCGTTTGCCATTTAAAGCAAATAGGATGTTAAAAAAAGTTACATAAATGGGTGCCACATGATTTGAACAACAATAAAAATAAATCGTCGTTTTGAGGTATCTTCTACACTCCTTCTGCGCAACTTAAACGACCATTTCTCGAGTGGATTGTGATGAGAAGTGGATTCTATACGACAACCGGCGATGTTCGGCACAGTGGTTGGATGCTGGAGAAGCTTCACAGCACTTCCCGAAGCCGAAATTGCTCCAAAAAAGGTTATGGTGACTGTTTGATGGTTTGCGACTGGTCTCATCCATCACAGCGTTTTGAATTCGGTGACGGCGGAAAAGTACTGCCGACAAATTGACGAAATGCACCAGAAGCTCCAACGTATCTGTCCGAGACTGGTCAATATGAAGGGACCAATTCTCCTTCATGACAACGCTCACTCGCATGTTGCTCAACTAACCCTGAACGAATTTGGCTACGAGACACTGCCTCTTCCGCCATATTTACCGGACCTCTCATCCACCGATTATTACTTTTTCAAGCATTTCGAAAACTTACTGCGTGAAAAATGCTTCAAAAGCCGAGATGATGCCGAATCGGCCTTAAATGTCGTCATCACTTTCAGAACTCCGGATTTATATGCTGATGGGATGAACAAACTTGTTTTTCGTTGGCAAAAATGTGTCGATTCTAATGGTTCTTATTTCGATTAATTAAGTTATGATCTTTTGAAGTTTAACGTCAAAAAACGACATCATTGTTGCACCAACTTAATATATATATACTAGCAGTCCGTTCGACAATACCCGGTCGTAAAATACGCGTAAATATGATATTCTGATTAATGCAGATTTCGCATTTATTATATTGAACCCAATATATAGTAATGATTTAAAAAGTTTTAAAAAATATGACTCGTGTGTTACCACCGAGAATCGAAACCAAAACGTTCAGCTTACGATTTACTTTTTTTTTACGTTAATGTCTGAGCTATGAAGACATTCCTGCTGCAAGGCTAAACATTAAAACATGAACCAATAACCATTACGTTACACATGTATATTCGTAATGCCGTCGTTCGACCTTTACCTGGCAAATCCCATCTTTTTAATTTTCACACGTTTGCACCTATTTTCCCTGGTTAAATCTCAAATATAAAGTTTCGCATGTGTTCGAATACCCTACATATTAAGTTTCATGTCTGTAGACCTAAAAACTGATAGGGGAATTTTGTAGGTAAACTTTTTAAAAGAAATATCTATACGCATACATAAATATATATAGAAAGAGGTTTCTGTTTACTATAAACCTTTTACGCAAATATTACGCAGGTATAAATTATGAAGAATATCTGTATGAATATAATTACACGTAATAGTTAACTAAAGATAAATCCCATGAGAAAACCGAAAAAACTAATAAAGAATTAATTAAAATGAATGTTTAAAAGAATATGCACGTTAGCTAGATGTTTTGCCGATGAATGCAATTCCACGACGCATATATGTAGACTAGAGGCAAAAGCTGAAAAAGAGCTTAGAAATCACTTTAGGGAGTACGGAATGTTAGAAGGTGGCATTCATTTCAGACTGTTAAAACGATCCATACGGAGGATTTTTAGGTGGATGCCCATTGAATTAGAATTTCACAAGGTCGTCGTCTTCCTCTTCGTCCACGTCCCCTGGCACAAAATACTGAGAAAAAAAAACAAGCTCTCTGGGAAAAGTTTTCGGCATCCACGTGAAATATGTTTAGTAGCAGTCATGTTAACGATCTAACATGAATGCCCACACCTAACATTCCATACTCCCTACCGTGAATTTTCCAAATTTTGCCTACAGTTATAACAAAATTGAATTTTCTTTTTAAATGAATAGAAAAAAGGGGTTTTAATATGAATATCAATGCACAAAAAATAACAAATTTATAGGAGTATATATATATATATATATATATATATATATATATATATATATATATATAAAGCTGAATGTCTGTGTGTGTATGTTTGTGTGTGTCTGATCACGAATAAACTCCTATATGGTTGACTATTTTAAAAAACTGATTGCATATAATGATAGAATATGTATCGAGACACAGGAATTGGTATGTTTGAACTGGTAGAACGGTGGTTCATTAATATTGTGGGGTCTGCGTTCGCGCCTGGTCCACAAAGTATGGAAATAAAAAATTTAAAAATTAAAAAAAAAACCTTTACGAGCGTTTTTGATAGAGATGTACATAATAATACTTTGATAAGCATGTTTTTACTTAAATAGGGATGGTATAATAAAATTGTGTGGTCTGCGTTCGTGCCTGGCCTCCATAGAATGGAAATAGGCACACACTTTAATAAAGACTTTTCATATCTATCGGCGTAAGTATACTTTGATAATTACGTTTCAGGTTTAAGAAATATGGTATAATAAAATTATGGCGTGTTCGTTCGCGCCTGACCTCCATAGAATGGAAATATTTCACAAAGTTTAACAAGGTTTTTTTTTAATATAGATCCACAGAATATTGTGATAAGTGTTTCAGTGTGAACAGGTATGGTATAATAAATTATGGGGTTTATCTATTTTATTTTTACTTTCATCATATTTTGCTTTGGTTTTGATACCCCCAAATTCGAAGCTATCTCTTTACAAACCTTCCCTTTCATAACCTATCCTACTTTCATAAATAAGAATCCATTTTCTGTAGGCTGTTTTTGAACCCAGTCAACGACGGGTACTTTTGCTAGTATATACATATATATATATATATATATATATATATATATATATATATATATATATATATATATATAAAATTTATTTATATAAACATTGATGGCCAAATATGTGCATACATTTTTCTGTAATCATCCGTGCTGGGGAGATTACGTCTACAGGCCAAGAATTACCCTCGAAAACTGACTTTATATATATATAACGATCGTACAAATAATTGATTTTGTTGTTGTTCCTTCTTATGAAACGGATTTTTAATTTAATTATAATTTGATTTTTAAATTATCAATCACATTACTAAATATTAAATTAGCTCTAGGATATTTACCTATTGAGCTTATTATATATCTAAATTACAGCGAGCACTTTTTCTTTCCCTGTATTTTAATTAAACTAGTAATTTTACTATTACATTAAAATACACTTTGCTCTTTAGACTATTGTTCTAATCTCCTTTAAATATATATATATATATATATATATATATATATATATATGCATGTATGTATGTATGTATGTATGTATGTATGTATGTATGTATATTGTATTTACTTCAAGTGTCCAGTATGTGAGTGGAGCTTAATAGCAGCATGAAAATTTGTTGAATATTTTAACTCCCAAATTGCCAAAGTGAGCGGGTGAAACTAAGATAAACTGCGATATCTTCATTGTTACGTAAAGATTTAATATACAACGATGTTGGAAAAATAAAGTATTTGTAAACAATAAAAGGTCATTTTTTTTTTACATGGTAGTCACCACTTGTCAAGACCCGGAAGCAACTCAGGGATAAGGGTAATTGCGTGTACAGTAATCAATGGGACAATATCGTAGTAATCGTTAGTAATGGAGATCTGATAAAGTGTCTTACTTAAGGGGGCGGTTTATCAGTAATTTGTTTATGTTGGACTTGAAGACCTCCAAGTTTTTGTTAGGTGGGAAACAGGCAAACGGAAGAGAGTTCCACAGGCGTGCAATTCTAAGAAGGAAGCTTTGTGCATGGAATCTACGTTATAAAGACGAAAAAATTATAGAGATAAATATCAAGTTGTTGCATAAGTTCCCGCCGTTTCCAACATTACTTTTGTTCTAAAACATGTTTTGATATTTGGCAAAGTGTTATATATTACTAGAAAGCGCGTATTCTTTTCTACAAGATAATGGTCATTATTTTTGGTTCATATAAATTTTTTTCGTTTTTCAGAACCGTTAAATTGATTGTAAAGTAGATAAAAAAAATCACATTTTCGACACCTATTTCTTTTCGTCTTTAATCGAGGTCAAAAAGCGAATGAAGTGACCAATGATATTTGTGCCATATATGGAGAAAACGCTATAGAGAACTGTTCGAGATTGGTTTACCAGATTCATACGCGGTAATTTTTACCTCAATGATGCCCCTCGTTCCGGAAGACCAATCAAGATCGACTCCGGGTTTTTTTGAAGGAAGATGGTCATAAGACATGTAAAGAAATTGGGTAGATTCACACAAAACTTGGAACTTATTATTTTGCTCTTAAAATGTTTTGATTTTGGAAAGGAAAAACGGTGGGAACTTATGCAATAACCTAATATTTACAGCAATAACAATTTACATTTAATTTCAGCAAAATAAACAAAATCTTGTCCGAATTTAGAACAATAGCAAGAATTATTTGTGACGCAAGGCTTACTCGGGATACGACAAGTAAACGCTTATAATATATACATGTAAAACATAAGAGACAGTCGATTAGTTTGTTAGTCAGTTCCTATTTACAATGCCTCCCCCACGGGACAGAGTTAGACACCAAGGTCGTTTTTTAATGTGATGGAAAGGAACAAAAATAAAAATTGCCTCAGTCATGAAGGATTTCTTCCTCACTGTCAGAGAACAAGAAATTGAAGTGCAGCATCTGAAGAACAGATACTACACTTTGATCTTGACCGGAGGGACCAATAGTCAGTTTACCGGAGACTGAACTTGGAATTGGTTGATATTTTTTCCTTCACGGAATCGTATGCGGGTGTATATAGTAGGATATAGAATGCAGAGGGAATCTTTGCAAACTCAGAGGAAGATGGAAATAAACAGATGTAAAATATTACCTACGGAGGTAGATAACATTTGTTACAGGACTTCATTATAAAGACAACCGTAGTAAAATATTACTATACAATAACGTATATCAACATTGTCTCGTTTGCCAGTCAGACAAGGATGTTTCAACGTTAAAGATTCTACGTAAAATATTATTTATCCCGTTTGTGAACTGCGTTATTGAATATGTATACACATCAGTTATACATACATTTCAAGAGAAATACTTTATGTCTGTTTATATGTTTATTGGAATACACTCAATATACAAAAAATATAGCTATTGTCATAGCTATATTTTGTATTATATGTGTCATATCTATATATAAAATTTATATTAACCTACACCGAAACGATCATATATTATTTCTGTAGGAAAGATTGACTCGGGAATGACGTATAAACGTGTCTGTCTAGCTTACTTACAATTGATATATTTCTTACACATAAAGGACCCTGTGTCAATTGCAATCAGGTCAGCTAGTATGGTGCTTGATATAACTACATTAAGTGCATGTCACGATGACCCAAATCTGCCAAACAGAACCATTCTTAGGATTAGAATCAAGCACAGCTTACACCTGAGGTTAAAACAAAACGAGATGCCAGATCAGTTAGACAAAACAAAACAAAAAAGTATAAGTCGAAATGAGAAATGACGTCACGTTTTTCTAGTTGAGATTAAGCAAAAGTTTCAAAATCTGTCTGCCTGTGGATGCCGTACGAAGAAGACATCACCAATAATGCGAGTTTTCTGTTGAATATGGATGGAAGGCATATTGTCGATAATAATTAGAAAAGAAATTTTAAGATTTAACAAATGCAAAATCTTACCTCTTACTCTGTTGCATGCTATGCAAATATTTATTAAATAAGTTAAATAATTAGTTAGGTAAGATCACGTTAGTCTTCCTCTCCGATATCCTACGCGAATAGCGGTAAAGTTAGCTAGTTTGAATTTTGTCAAGAGTTACACTATTAGTGCAGTATAACTCAAATCTGAAAAACAAAATTGAATGAAAGATGGATGACGTATAGTTAAGGCAAAGGACCAGTACGTCAAACGACGTAGACAAAGAGATATATAAGTCGAGATGCCGAATTACGTCATATTATTTCGAGCTATAAGAAAAAGGTTTCAAATGTGTAGGCCGTACAACAGAGACCGCCACTAATGGGAATTTGTAAGTGGAAGTCGATCTGGTGATCGAATAATGTGACTCTCTCATGGGTTGCACGAGACATTTGATTAATAATGTAGAAAGCTTTGATAATCGCTAAGTACGAAATGTTGCACCGACCTAACATCTATTATTCCTTAATTGGAATTCGTTTTGAGATGAGCATTATATATATTAATTTATTTTTTATTTCGGACTATTAATCTCATCTTTATTCGTTGTTGTTTTTCATCTTTTATTGGTTTGTTTTATTCACAACGTTTCGGCCAACTATTCCTAGTTGTGAATAAAACAAATCAATAAAAGATTCCTAGTTGTGAATATTCCTAGTTGTGAATAAAACAAACCAATAAAAGATTCATAGTTGTGAATATTCCTAGTTGTGAATAAAACAAACCAATAAAAGATTCATAGTTGTGAATATTCCTAGTTGTGAATAAAACAAACCAATAAAAGATTCATAGTTGTGAATATTTCTAGTTGTGAATAAAACAAACCAATAAAAGATTCCTAGTTGTGAATATTCCTAGTTGTGAATAAAACAAACCAATAAAAGATTCATAGTTGTGAATATTCCTAGTTGTGAATAAAACAAACCAATAAAAGATTCCTAGTTGTGAATATTCCTAGTTGTGAATAAAACAAACCAATAAAAGATTCATAGTTGTGAATATTCCTAGCTGTGAATAAAACAAACCAATAAAAGATTCCTAGTTGTGAATATTCCTAGTTGTGAATAAAACAAACCAATAAAAGATTCATAGTTGTGAATATTCCTAGTTGTGAATAAAACAAACCAATAAAAGATTCCTAGTTGTGAATATTCCTAGTTGTGAATAAAACAAACCAATAAAAGATTCCTAGTTGTGAATATTCCTAGTTGTGAATAAAACAAACCAATAAAAGATTCCTAGTTGTGAATATTCCTAGTTGTGAATAAAACAAACCAATAAAAGATTCATAGTTGTGAATATTCCTAGTTGTGAATAAAACAAACCAATAAAAGATTCCTAGTTGTGAATATTCCTAGTTGTGAATAAAACAAACCAATAAAAGATTCATAGTTGTGAATATTTCTAGTTGTGAATAAAACAAACCAATAAAAGATTCCTAGTTGTGAATATTCCTAGTTGTGAATAAAACAAACCAATAAAAGATGAAAAACAACAACTAATAAAGATGAGACTAATAGTCCGAAATAAAAATAAATTAATACGACCTAACATCTGTCCGCATATCACCATTAATCATTAGTTAAGTAAATTAGTTAACTTAATAGTGAGTTAGCTTAAGAAACTTTCAACGAACGTCTACTTATGTCCTTTTCAACATGAAACAAATTCAATTTTATCCAGATAAACAGGTAAGGTAGTAAAAACTACTTGAAGAGAAACAGCTACGACGAACGGGTTGCATATACATTTCACGTACGTATTAAAAAACGTTCATTTGATTTATTGGAAACATGGCAATACATAATAACAAAAAATAAAATTACATTTTTTAATTCAACACAATACGTAATAACAAAAAATAAAATTACATTTTTTAATTCATCAAAATACATAATAACAAAAAATAAAATTACATTTTTTAATTCATCACAATACATTATAACAAAAAATAAAATTACATTTTTTAATTCAACACAATACGTAATAACAAAAAATAAAAACTAAACTTTAAATTACATTAAATAAAAATAATTATTTCCATTTTCCGCGAACTTGCTTTTCCGGTCACCATCTTAAAAGGCGACTTCCACGCGTCAAATTTATCTCGTTTTTCTTATAATCATTTCTTTGTCGAAAGCAGATTGCAAAACAAAAAAGTAAGTATTAGTTTAATTTAATTGCTTTTTATAGTTCTTTTTTATTATTGGGGCGCGTTCAAACCATTATGTTTCCCTTTTGTTTTGTGTTGAAGTCAACATTCAATATTTGAATATAAACGGAGAATGATAAGGTTATTTCCAATTCTTTCTAATCGTGTAATATTTTTTGGTGATTTTAAACCTTTTTTGTTTTATTTTAATTGATTTTTGTTTTGTTTTTTTACTGCTTTGAAAACGATTTGGATATTGTAAACGTCGCAAATTCGTTGTTTAGTTATTAATGTAGGTATGGCCATAATAAAGGGGAAGTTTTCGACCCATATAAATAATAACATTAAAAATGTATAAAACAAAATTTGGTTCATTGTAATTCTTGCAATATTCTCAAGAAGAAAGTTTCTAAAATAATATTTTTTACTCTGCATAAAACCGGTAAATTTAAGAAAAATTCTTACAACCGACTATAACTGTGGATCATTCCCAAGATTACTGAATTAACAGTTTTTTTCTTTATTTTTACAAGTCAATATCGATTAGACAAAAAACTTTCAGATAATCTCGAAAAGAGGGGAATTAGGATTAGAGTTACTATTAAGGTTTCTATTTACTTGCCTCCCCACGAGGGCAGAAGTAGACACAAGATCGGATTTTAATGTGGAGAAATCCAGCTTCCCCAAAAGGGTCACTCTAGATAGGAACATAAAAAAGTGTCTCAATCATTAAGGATTTCTCCTCCACTGACCGAGGATAGAAAAGGTAAAGTTGAGTATCAGAACAGACACTACACTTTGTTCCTAGCCAAAAGGTCAGGAAGGTTGTTAATGTTGCATTCAAGCTTGAAATAAAACGATTCTCTTAATGAAACTGATGCTAACATTTACATCTAAAAACGTTTAATTGTTCATCTTTTTAAACGAAAGCTGAGGAAGAGAATAAAAGAACGAGAAAGAAGGAAAAAACGAGAGAGGGGTTATGCAGAGAGAGATGACGAACAGGAACACTCACATTTTGAAATTTTTCTTTAAAATAATGTAAAATGGATTTATAAACTCATGTTTTTAACAGGGAGTACTCGGAGTGCGATTCTTCACCTCTTTGCATATTTGACGTCATCCTCTCAAGCCCAGACAGCTGACCGTGCTCTCCAGAATCACCTCTGTCACCTACATCTCCACCCTTCTTTGTAACAACAGTCCAAATATAGAATGAAATTAAAGATGCAATGATTTTCTTTTTATTTATAAATAATTATGAGATTTATTCTTTTACATGCGGGACCTATGGAAATTCTACAGGGGTCTCATTCATATGTAATATATTGATGTTGGCATTCTGTAGATGTTCAGTTTAAATGGAGAAGCTCTGGTATTATTGTAGTTTTTTTTTTTGTTAAACCGGCAAACGTATTTATCTAAGCTAGCACGAATGCCTGTCGTAGAGTACGCTTAAATATGATATTTTCATTCTTGCAGATTTCGTATATGTTATACAGTTAATTATCTATAGATTTTTATATGTTATAAAGTTGCGATTTTAAAAATGAAAGAAATATATCCATATGACTTGGGTGTATTAGTTTAAATCGAAACCGAAATAAAGACTTATGAATATATATATATATATATATATATATATATATATATATATATATAACTTGAGTTCATTTAGCCATAACCGAAACCCAAACTTATGAAGAATTTTTGATAAAATTATTTATAAAAAATTAGATTACTTTAGTGCCATCAGCTATAATCGAAACCGAAACCAAAACTTGTTAAGAATTCTTGGTAAAATAATTTATGACAAAAACTGAATTATAAAACAATTAAATTACCTGGATGTAAGTGTGACACAGAAAATAACACACACGCTATCGTATTAATATATAGATTGTTAAATGAACTAAATTCGTGAATTATTTTCATCTGTGTCCTATTTTACAACATACGACTTTGAATGAATGGTCATAAAATGTCCATATACAAAACACTAATTAGCAATAAAGCTGACTGTTGTTCCGGGGTTTATATAGTTCTACCTACACTGATGATTTCGTAAGGAAGAATCATTTATGTCTCCAGAAAAATTATATCTGTTATTGTATACTTATTTTTGCCTCTTTCAGCCGGGCGCTCTAATTAGGTGTATATTTTACTTGTACTTTCTAATACTGACTTTTTAATTGGTATTATATATTATTTCTACGTCGTTCTCTTACCAATTTAACTGAATATGTTAATTTCTCATTAGTCTTTTTTTAATTAAAAAAAATTCTATATGTGGTTGCGAAATCTGACATTAAATTGATAAACCGTCGATCCTATATGCGTACTAGTTCTACTACTTTCAATGACTTCGCATCTATATGCAATCTCATGAATAAGGCATTTACCATTCAATGGACACCCATTTTGTTTCTACAGTTACAAAGAGTTTCATTTTCAATGTCCTTGCTACTACCTTGCCCACTAACCTTAATTGCCTTACCTTTTTTTGCGTTATTGAAACTCATTATCGTTTTCGTTAGGTTAACAGATGTTGAGAATGATAATCTGTTCATGAGCTTATTTAATTTACTACCTTTATAGAAATTCCTATGAAGAATCTGGTATAATTCTTTTGGCAAATTGTTTTGACTGTGCGCACTTCAAAGTGGGTTAAACCATATACACTCTCTACATCTGTTTCTCTTATTAGTCTTGTTACCGTAATGTTTGTAGGGACCCGTTTCCTTAAATACGAAACAATTTCTTATTGATCCCTATAAACTTAAAGTATATTGATTTATTTAATACAAAGTATATATATATATATATATATATATATATATATATATAAATTCGTATTCGTGTCTGTTTGTTTGTTTGTTTGTTCACAATTTGATCAATATATACAAAACGTGTCTTGCTTTAATCTTTCATTTATTTCTATATATAATATGATATTTGGAAAAATATACAATTAAGACATTACCTTATTTGCATATTACATTAAGAGAATTGATTTTACTAACTAGCGGTATCTTAGTTAATGTTTTTAGCGAGGGAATCATTTTAAGTATTCTATTTAAAATTGTTATTTAATAAATTTTAAACAACAATCTAATTAATTTATAATTAATTTAATTTATTTTGGAATAATGGCTGGTTACCTTTAATGCATCCAAAACCAAACTCTTATCCTTACATCATCAACGCTCTGATCCCCATCTGGCATCAATTGTGATGGATGGCTCTCGTTTGGGTGAGGCCCCTTGTTTTGACAAGCTTCTGGGTCGCTGGAAAGATGATGGGATCCTTCTACCGCTCCAGAAGATATCTCACTACTGATGCAATTCTCTATCTATATAAAAGCCAAGTACGGCCAAGGATGGAATACTGCTGCCATATCTGGGCAGGAGCTGCTAAAAACAGCCTATCCTGCCTTGACAGAGTACAAAATAGACTTCGTGGCTTAGTGGGGGATGCCCTTTTCTCTACCCTGCAACCTCTCTCCAACAGAAGAGACGTTGCGAGCCTATCCTTGTTTTATCGTTATTTCCATGGCAGGTGCTCGTCTGAACTCCAATCTCTGGTCCCCCCTCGCCAATCTTTCACGAAAAACACCCGTCTAGCTGAATCCACTTTGAAAATTTTCCCCCGCTCTATATCTGTGCCTAGATCAAAACGCGGATTCCATGAACAGAGCTTCTTTCTTAGAACTGCACGCCTGTGGAACTCTGTTCCGTCTGCCTGCTTCCCAACGGACTACAACTTGGATGTCTTCAAGTCCAATGTTAACAAATTCCTAATGAACCGCCCCCTTAAGTAAACACTTCATCAAATCTCCACACTAACGTAATGTACTTGCAATAACCCTTATCCCTGAGTGGCTTCCGGGCCTTGATAAGTGGTGATCACTGTGTAAAAAACAAATTAATATTTCCAACAGCGACCTTTTTCAAAACTTATTTTAGAGTTATTCGCCCCTAGATGCTATCCATAAAAAACAAACGTTTACCAAATATCATTTAATAATTTCATTAAGTTTCTAGCTGGAAAAATAATTCCGTGTAGATAAAAAAAAATGTTTGGTTTTTATTGGGGTTTTTTTTTAAATATAAAAAAAAAACACTTATGAAAAAAATTGAAAAGATTTCATTTGTTTATTTTAGTTTATTCCTTACGGCAATACAGAAATCTGTAATTTTTTCCACGTAATTCAGCGTCGTTTAATACCTAAAAATAATGAAACTCCCCCCCTCTAAATTCCACAATTTACATTTTTTTTCTTTTTTCACATTAATTTCATCAATTACAAACTTAATTTTCTAATTAAAAAGGTAACTTTATACGATGGAGATCTACTTTTTTAAAACCTAATAAATTTAAACAGCCTTTATAAATATTATCAGAGGAGAAATTTTGAATAAAAAAATAATAACATGTTAGTGAGGGATCACTTTTCTATATAAATTTAATCTTAAATGAGCATCCACTTTTTGGCCACCAAGCGTCCAACGTGACATGTCACCTCTAGCATTTTTTAAAGTTTGGCGATTGAGGGGGAGGGAAAAAACTGGGGGGAATAACATTGGAAACATAAAATAACAATAAATTTAATTATTTTTTATGAGACCATTCTCTACTTTCACCTAACAATTTAATAAAGAACACAAAGCCCAAAATATGACAAATTCAATTTTTTGGGGAAGAGGGATTACATTATAAACATAAAACGACAAATAAAAAGCAAATCGAAAAGCCTCCCTGCTAAAAACAAAGCAAACCTAAAATTTCCTTTATTTACAAAATAAAAGCCAGTAAAAAGTGCGCTTACCAAAAATAAAAGTAAATGTGAAGTTTAGCGGCGTAAATTATTTGACAGACAAAAAAAATATAAAAACTATTTATTTTTATATAAAACATTATAAAGGCTGAAATAAAAAAAATCATTTTTATGTTTTTTTATCATTTTTTATTAGACTTAATGTGCACGCCTTACACGTTTAAAATTTAGCCTCTTTTAGGTTTGACAGATTGGCTTTTTTAAGGCCAAATTTGGCCTTTTTACGCTCTTTCATTACAAAAAAAATATGGCTGCCAAAAACATAGTTCATGAAAAAGCTTAGAAAGGCCAATCTGCCAAACCTTAGAAAGGCCAAATTTTAAAAGCAATATAGTAGCCTTGAATAATAAATATAAATGATGAAAAATAATAAAAATGAAAAAATTTTTCTGGTTTTATTTCAGCCTTTTGGTCTAACTATGTGTTTTATTTAAAAATAAATAGTTCTTATATTTTTTTGTCTGGCAAATAATTTACGCCGCTAAACTACAGATTTACCAAAATAAAAAATAAATGCACGCATTAATGTTTATAAACGTTATTTTTTTAGGTTCACAAAATCGTGAGTTTTCTTAGGACAGTGATCTCTTCTGCCGAAATATCTGGCGGAGAGGGTATCAGATACTTCTTTTTGGGGCCGATTACATTTACATGTTTTTATCCGTTCTTTTATTTTTGAAATTGTTGTGGGGTATCCACGTTACCCATGTTGAAAACGGAACACCCGTTACCCGTGTTTCAAACGGAACTTCATGTCAACGCCGGGTACCCATGCTAGTATATATATATATATATATATATATATATATATATATATATATATATATATATATATATATATATATAATTAATATTAATAAATTACCAAACAATCTAACATTATAGGAAACATGAAAAAGAATATACAGTTTATAAAATGTACATAATTTGTTTCGTATTCTCAACCCGTGTAAACGCTTTTAGATATAAACCTAGTTACCAGACTACAGAAAAATAGCATGAATAATAATAATAATAATAATAATAATAATAATAATAATAATAATTGTTGAGGAATACCTCAGAAGAACAAGACATATTGACAGACTACGTGAAAAGGAAAGACGGCGGAAGAGAGCTGGTCTGCAGTCATTCACACAGTCTTCTCTGCAGACCAGCTCTCTTCCGCCGTCTTTCCTTAAAAATTAAAAAAAAAAACAGAAAATAGAGAGACAACTGACAAAACAAGAAAAGAAAAATGGGAAGAGAAACAACTACACGGAATATTTATAAGAATGACAAAAGATAAGAATAACGAAAACACTTGGACATGGATGCGAAAAGGACATGTAAACTGAGAAACTGAATCTCTAATAACTGCAGCACAAGATAACTCGATAAGAACCAACCATATCAAAGCAAAGATCGATAAAACACAAGAAAACAGAAAATGCAAACTCTGTGGAGAAAGAGACGAAACGATAAACCATATAGTAAGTGAATGCAGCAAAATGGCCCAAAAGGAATACAAAAACAGGCATGACAAAGTGGATAGGGTGGTACACTGGGAATTGTGCAAACAACTGCATTTTGAGCGTACAGACAAATGGTACAAGCATAAGCCCGCAACAGTACTCGAAAACGAGAACCACAAAATCCCATGGGACATAGACATACAGACGGACAAATTTATCCAAGCAAGAAGACCAGATGTCGTAATAATTAACAAGAAAGAAAAATCCTGTCAAATCATAGATTTTGCTGTCCCAGCTGACCACAGGGCGAGAATGAAAGAAGGGAAGAAACGAAGCAAATACAGAGCTAGCCAGAGAGTAACAAGGGATTTGGACGATGAAGAAAATCAAAATAATGCCTGTAATAGTAGGAGCACTCGAAGGAGGTGGAGAGTGCTGGACGTCTGGGAAGACTTATTGTCACTCAGCTTCCAGGGAACACCACAGGTTATTCAATCAGATCTTTGATGATTTGTGTGAAAGCTCCATGTAAGCCAATAATAATAATAATAATAATAATAATAATAATAATAATAATAATAATTTCTTTATTGAATGAAACCTGTTTCCTTTAATCAGAAACCAAGATAGTTGCTGGAACATATATACAATGCTGAATCTTCTATGAATTTTATTCCTTTTTTTTATATTTTTCAACATTATATTGTCATGCATATTTTTCTTTCTGAGCAAAGAATTTCTATTTTCTGAGATGTATATGCACGAGAAGAGTCGGTATTGACGTTATAATAACCGATTGTCTTTGCACGAGGAAACAGATCTGTAAAAAAAATGTACCGAAATTTTAACATACTGGAGGAACTGTTTTGCACGAAAAAAAGTATTCTGATCTTGGACTGTAGCTGTTATTCTTTTTAATGTGCTTTGTAGTTATATATTTAAACATTGCGCAACTTTAAGCAAAAAGAATGGGTATATACAAAAAATGAATGATAAATAAAGAAAACGTATTTTACCGAAAAAATCACACACACACACACACACACACACACACACACACACACACACATATATATATATATATATATATATATATATATATATATAGCATTGCAATGGATCCAAGAAATGTCAAAGGATTTTTTTTTAAGAAGGAGACTTATCAAGATAATAAAAAGCCCAGCATGTAAGTTGGAGCTTCAACACATGAATAAAATTATCAACAATTCAAAATTATATACTTGTGCATATTAATTTATTTATCAGTTCAATACGGAAGACACATGTATGGGAGGATGGATTATCAATGCCCTTTATACATATCTTCCTTATTGACCTGATAAATAAATTTATAATCACCAGTATATGTTTTGTATCGTCGATAATTTCATTCATATATGCATATATATATATATATACACACATATATATATATATATATATATATATATATATATATATATATATATATATATATAAATGATTCATTGATTAGATAATGGCCGTTTCATTTGCCTCTTTCTTGACGAATCAAAGTCTGTTTGTCTCGATGTTATATTATTTTGTTGAAAAATGTTCCAATCTCTCAAGTCCATGGGCAAAAAAAAAAAAGAAACATTCCACCTGCTGAACCCATGATTAAAGAAGTCAGCGGTTTCCTTGAACGCATGCCTTTTTAGGCGTCCATTTATTTTAGTGTCTATTTGAAAATAAAGATAACATTCGAGCGGAATGCTGCGCACCGAAAAAGATCACCAAAAAAATCGATTCATGTTGCTCGTTATTTTTCAAGCCTGCAGTTGTCAAATGCGGTCAAAGTCCTACATCAAAAGAGATGATTAATATACGGTTAAAAAAAATGAGAACATCTGAGCGGACAATTCGTCGAGGAAAAGATGCGTTCAATTTGGAATATATATATATATATATATATATATATATATATATATATATATATATGTGTGTGTGTGTGTGTGTGTGTGTGTGTGTGTGTGTGTGCGCACGTGTGCGTGTATGTGTGTGTGTGTGTGTGTAGATGGATAGAGAGAGAAATATAGATAGATAGATAGATAGATAGATAGATAGATATAATTATAAAATTCTATAGACCTCCCGATCGCCCCTGTTTGCATTTTGTCTATCAAAAACATGGAAATCTAATTTACTTTAATTCACATTACTTCCACCCTTAAACCATATTTGGATACAAATCAACTTCAGTCCTTGCTTTGACATAGTTTAAATTATGAAACAATGTTTTGTTAGGTTTGGTTTCGGTTTCAATTCTAACTGATCACATTCAAATCATTTTTTTTTACTTAACGAGTAATCAGGACTACATATTGCGCGTGGTATGATATGAAATAACTTACTCTATGATAAATACGAAATCTGCATAAATTAAAATATCACATTTAAACGTACTTTACAACCGAGCAACGCCGAGCACCCCTGCTAGTACACACACACACACACACACGCATATATATATATATATATATATATATATATATATATATATATATATATAGTCATTTTCATAGTCAAACAATGTCGCAGCCCACAAGAGCCATGACAGTCAACAAACCGGAAGTTCACAACTCGAGTTTCGCTCTCATTTTGAGCCCGTCAGTAAGACATATCCGAACCCGAGATTCGAAACCCGGATCCTCGTAAACTTAATTAAATTAGTCTTAGGTTCTAAATCCCGGGTTCGGATATGTCTAACTGATGAGCCCAAATGAGGGCGAAACTCGAATTAAGGACTTCCGGTTTGTTGGCTGTCATGACTCTTGTGGACTGCGACGTTGTTTGACTGTGGAAATAATTATATAATCTCTCACATTCTGAAAATTATATATATATATATATATATATATATATATATATATTATTATTATTATTATTATTATTATTATTATTATGGGACGATTCCCAAATTTTTCCCGATTCCGATACTATTACCGATTCTGTTCCAAATTTCCTATTCGGATACAAGTACCGATTCCGATTCTCTTTAAAAAAATCATTAACATTTAATTAAACATTCGATGCTTTTTAAAAATGTTCAAATAACTGTACCCACCCTGTGTAATATCCGCATATATTTTGCAAGACGTGAAAATACTCTTGCGAGGAGGGTGGCGAATATTACAAGATTAGATCATTCTTAATAATTTCTCTAATGTTTTCCTTGCAATTGATTGAAAATTGTAAGACAAGATTGGTAAGCAAAATAAGAAAACAGTTTTGGAACAGAACAGTAAATAAACACTGCCCAATGTCAAAAATGAGTATCTACATAATAATGTTACTCTTTAGAAAACCATTCTTAACATTTTGACGGATCTCTGTTAACAATTCTCTGCCTTGCTTCTAGGAAAAATGTTCATTTTTTTTTTTATCTCAATTATAACAGTTTGGTCGATTATTACGTAGATTTGCGTTAGTGTAAAAAAAACAATATTTAAATAATAATAATAAAAAAACAAGATTCAAATACTACTACTACTACTAATACTACTACTACTACTACTACTAATAATAATAATAATAATAATAATAATAATAATTCTGATTTCGCTTATGAACGTCTCTCTGGAAAGGGATGGGATTCATTTCCAGATGCTTTTCCTTAATGCTGGCTTCAAACCAGGAGCTTCAAAGATCAAGGGTTTTCCTAAGGATGTTGGTGGTACCTATAATTACAGAGGTTTGAAGGCTGCCTAAAACATCGGCGATTTGTAGCTTTTTCAATTGTCCTTCCAGACGACTTGATATTACTCCTAGTGTACCAATTACGACCGGGATTATTTGTGTTTTAACCCCGTGTATACGCCTTATCTCCAAGGCCAATGGAGCATAATTGCTCCACTTCTCATTCTCTTTCTCTCTCACATTCCTGTCCAAGGGTACTGAGAAGTCTACAATCTGCCAGTTTTTTGAGACCTTGTCAATGACGACCAAATCCGGACGATTATGTTCCAATTGCTTAGTCGTTATGACACTTTTTCCCCCCATATCTCTACTTTGCCATCCTCACTTGTTCTTACTTCAAGGTGCGCAATTGATTCTGAGGTCTTACCACAAATATAGCATTCTGCAGCAATTTCCTCTCCTGGAATCACTTTTTTGAACAATCGTGTTCCTAATGCCTGCTCTTGTGCTGCACAAACAAAAGCTTCAGTACTCTTAGCCAGATACCCAGCTCTAAGCCATTGCCATGATCTTTCATCAGCCACTTCTGCCATATCCTGGAAGAACCTTCCATGCATTTTCTTCCTAGCCAGTTCCTCTGCCCTTTCTCTATCTATACGTTTCACATAATAAGCATTGGTCTCACATACCTCCACTTCATTAGTCACAACCTTAAGCATCCACTCCTCACTTCTAACCACATGCTCCTTAAACGACATCTCCTCGGTTTTAACACAATCTTTTACACTTTTCAATCCTCTCCCACCATCTTTCCTCTTTTGATACAGCCTTGCTACGCTACTTCGAACGTGAAATATACCAAACATTGCTAAAACTTTTCTTGTTTTGATATCCATAGCATACAAATCCTTGTCAGACCATTCTAAAATTCCCGCACTGTATCTCAAAACACTAACTGCCCATGCATTTACTGCTTTCATTAGATTTCTTCCATATAGCTTCGACTTTGCAATTAGTTTCACTCTTCTAAGATACTCCTTCCTGACTTTTTCTTTCATTTCTCTGTTCATGATGCCAACACCCTCCAGCACTCCTAAATACTTATATCCTGTATCTTCTATTTCTTTCATGATTTCTCCATTTGGCAGCACTATTCCACTCGAATGAAACTTTACTCCTCTTTTCATCACCAGCACCGCGCATTTATTAATCCCAAACTCCATCCCAAGGCTTTCTGAGTATGTCCCCACAAGTTCTACCAGTCTCTCCATTTCCTTTTCATTTCTACCGAATATTTTCAAATCATCCATAAACAGTAGATTGTTGAGGCGTCTGTCACCAGATCCAAAGTTATGCCCCAGTTTTTCTCTCTTCTAGAGGATGCTCAGTGGCATCATTATAATTACAAAAAGAAGTGGAGATAACGAATCTCCTTGAAATATCCCACGTTTAATGCCAATCTGCCCCATCTCCTTTCTGTTTGCTGTCAGCACCGTTTTCCATTGAGACATACTTGTCTCCAAAAGCCCTACCACATTCTCAGCAACCTTCATCACCAATAGTATTTCACGTATCCATGAATGAGGAACCATGTCATAAGCCTTTCTGCAATCGATCCATGCTACGCTCAGATTTCTCTTCTTCTTCTTCTTCTTCTTCTTCTTCTTCTTCGCATCCTGCATTATTGCTTTATCAATTAGTAGTTGCTCTTTGGTACCTATCGAGCCTTTCCGGTATCCGTTATGTTCGTCAGGAAAAACACCATTACTCTCTAGATGTTCATAAATTTTCTCCGCAAATATTCCAGTCAACAGTTTCCACATCAATGGCAGACATGTAATTGTCTATAATTATTGGCGTCTGTTCCTTTTGCAGGATCTTTCCTAATCAGTGTTGTTCTTCCCTTCACAAGCCAATCAGAGACATCTCCCTACTCTACAACCCTTTGCAGAGCAGCTATTTGTGGATAAAGGCATGGGAACTGTTTAAACCAGAAGCCCATCACTTCATCTGGACCAGGTGCCTTCCACTTTGTCATCCTTTGTATGCCAGCTTTAACGTCATCGATGGTTATCTAAACGTTCTTCATCTGCTGCATTTCTGATAGCCTTTCTCTGACTTCTCCCAACCAGCTAGCCTTCTCATTATATCGCCCTTCGACAGACCAAATCCCACTCCAGAACTTCCTTGCACCTTTTGCATTTGGAGTGTTGTTATTTCCCGCCTGTTTACTACCATTTAATCTTTATACAGCTGAGACTGATTGTTCCGGAAAAGATTGTTCTGCTGAAATGCAACACTTTTTCCAACAAAGTTCCTAATTTTTATATCACCAGTGTAGACCTTCTCTTTCAACATTGTTAGAACGTTCATCGTTCCCTTTTCCAGCAATCTATACCTCCTTTCAAGCTCGTCCTTAGCTTTCTGTCCTAGTTTAACTCCTTTTCTTATTTCTTCGATTCTACCAATGTTTTTCCGCCGCCGTTTAATACTTTTTTCAAGCCGCCTCTGCCAGTGTGGCCTTCTATCCTTCATTTTCCCCTTCTTCTTCTGTAATAGAAAGAAAAAAAAGGGAAATAAAAAAGAAGATGTTTATTATCTTCAAAGACCTCACTTATCCTCTCCCGGCTCGTAACCCCCACCCATGTTACATTCTAACTTTGTAAACGAAATAAGAAAATGTTTTTGTTTGAAATATCAGTTATCGACGATAATTCTTGGCCTGAAGACGTAATCCCCCAACGCGGGTGATTACAGAAACATGTATGCACATATGTACCTATTTACTATGCCTCCCCACGGGACAGAGTTAGACACCAGAGTCGTTTTTTAACGTGGAGAAAAGGTACAAAAATAAAAATTGTCTCAGTCGTGAAGGATTTCTCCTCCACCGAAAGAGAACAAGAAATAGAAGTGCAGCAAGAAGAACAGATACTACACTTTGATCTTGTCCCGAAGGCATGTACCTATTTACTATGCCTCCCCACGGGACAGAGTTAGACACCAGGGTCGTTTTTTAACGTGGAGAAAAGGTACAAAAATAAAAATTGTCTCAGTCGTGATGGATTTCTCCTACACTGAAAGAGAACAAGAAATAGAAGTGCAGCATCTGAAGAACAGATACTACACTTTGATCTTGTCCCGAAGGCATGTAGCCATCAATGTTTGTATCAATAAATTATATATATATATATATATATATATATATATATATACGTTTTATTTTTTATTACCGTATCTTTCTGTTAAGTTACATTATTGTTTCGACTACACGGCCGTTATTTTTTTTTTGGCCGTCTGTAGCGTCAAGTCTGAGGACGCTACAGACGGCCAAAAAAACGGCCATGTAGCCGAAACAATAATGTAACTTAACAGAAAGATACGGTAATAAAAATAAAACGCATATTTGCTCTACAACAGTATTGAGCACTCTCTTCAGTTTTTATTAATTACCATCTCCACTATATATATATAGTGTGTGTATGTGTGTGTCTACATATATACATTGCTATGCATTGTGTTCGACTTTGACATCTTTTGTCGAGTATATATTATACATATATAAATGCATATATATATATATATATATATAGAGGGAGAGAGAGAGAGAGAGAGAGAGAGAGAGAGAGAGAGAGAGAGAAACCATTTCTCACTCTCTGTTGATTCAAACACTCTCGAATACTACTTAATATCTCTATAGGGCATAAAAAGAAATACTGGATGTCTTTTTGTCCCGCATATTCTGATTTATAAAAGTATGATAGGTTATGAAAAGGAAGGGTTGTAAAAAGATAGCTTCGAATTTGAGGGTATCAAAACCAAAGCAAAATATGATGAAAGTAAAAATAAAATAGATAAACCCCATAATTTATTATACTATACCTGTTCACACTAAAACACTTATCACAATATTCTGTGGATCTATATTAAAAAACCTTGTTAAACTTTGTGAAATATTTCCATTCTATGGAGGCCAGACGCGAACGGACACCCCATAATTTTATTATACCATATTTCTTCAAACTGAAACATAATTATCAAAGTATACTTACGCAGATAGATATGAAAAGTCTTTATTAAAGTGTGTGCCTATTTCCATTCTATGGAGGCCAGGCGCGAACGCAGACCCCACAATTTTATTATACCATCCCTATTTAAGTTAAAACATGCTTATCAAACTATTATTATATACATCTATATCAAAAACACTTGTAAACGTTTTTTTTTTTTTTTTTTAATTTTTTATTTCCATATTTTGTGAACCAGGCGCGAACGCAGACCCCACAATTTTAATGAACCACTATTCTGCCAGACCAAACATACCCATTCCTGTGTCTCGATACATCTTCTATCATTATATGTGATCAGTTTTCTATAATAGTCAACCATATAGGAGCATATTCGTGACCAGACACACACACATACACACACAGACATTCAGCTTTATATTATAGGTGTGTGTGTGTGTGTGTGTGTGTGTGTGTGTGTGTGTGTGTGTGTGTGTGTGTGTGTGTGTGTGTGTACACGGAAGTTATATCTTGAAGATCCTATTATGGCATTCACGCTTGCTGTTATATCTTTTCATCTCTTATTTGATGGATGAATTCGAAGTAAACTCAGATCAACGATGATAATAAAAATGTTGAATCAATTTCACTTATTTGTTTTTTCTTCTTTTCTAACATGTTTTGAATCGCTGGAATTTGAATTCGATGTAAACATTCTCTGTTGTATATCTCGATTGATACATGTATATATTAATCTATAGAAGGATCAGACGAAAAGAAATGAAAAAAAAAGAAGAGTTTTGTAGTCCGTTATCCTGTTGTCTATATTTTTTACTCCTTTTTTTTTTTATTTAAATTATTGTTTACGTTATTTGATTCTTTTACAATTCCTGGTTCTATGTATGGATTTTAAGTAATCAATCGAAAATAACCATTTTTTTTTTAAAATTGACAAAATATATTTTTCTTCATCGTGTAAAACAGCCGTATATAAGTACATACTATAAAAATAAAGTTAAAAACTAATAAAACCGGATTTTGCTTATATTTTAGTCCTGTTTCAGTTACCTGCATTATCTCATGAATATGAGGCATTACTGTCAAGCTTTTGTTTATTTTGCGTGATATTTACAGAACGAAATAGAATCTTTCTCTTCTCTTACACAAACACACGGTGCTGTGACGGTGGCTTGGTGGTTAACGACACGGATTGACGCCCTGTGTGTGCCAAGTTCGAATCTATTTCGGTCCACAAAAGCATTTTTACTTAAAGATGTTGGCAACCTTTACCTGGTCCATCCGTAAGTATCCGATGGCTTTCTAGAAAAAAAACTTCCAACTAGAAAGATATATGGGAAACGAATGCCAACAATAATCAAATGAATGGTGCTAAAAAACAACAGCAACAACACACACACGCACGCATACATACACACACAAACGTACATATATTTCTCGTATTTTCATATGACTTCGGTTGAAATTCGTAAAAATCAAGGGGCTCCTTTTCCTAGGAACTAACATTTAATCTCTATATGAGATACAAAGATATTCAAATATTTTATTGAATTTCCGTTATATCTCAAACAATAAATTAGTAAAGAAAGTTGGGAACATAATTTTCCTCTCCAATTGATCGTTTAAATATGTTATAGAATACCTTTCTTCTGGTCTCTTGGTTTTACTGAATTCCAGGACAATAATTCATCTGTTCTGGTGGGGTATCCAGCTTCGTACTGTTACTTGACTTAACATCAGTTGGAAAAGGTGCACCATTACTTGTATGAGCCAGTGTGGGTTAGCCATAATGAGGAGATCTTATTTGGGCCGTAAATACTATGTTATTTTGAATATTTTGTCAGGGTTTACTTCTAGGGAAAAGTATCCTAATGTCAGATTGTTCAGAGAAACCTTAGACGCTCGGGGCATTCTTTCTCGTATGCATTCAAGTTTTCTCCAGTGGTCATTCTATAGTTGTGTTTGTGTTTAGTCAACTTTTAATTAAACGACTTCTACTAAATGGAATAGGCAATCTTTGACTGGCAACACTGTAATTCAATTATTCAAAGCTTTATTCAAAGCTTCTTTCTTAGAACTGCACGCCTGTGGAACTCTGTTCCGTCTGCCTGCTTCCCACCTGACTACAACTTGGATGTCTTCAAGTCCAACGTTAACAAATTCCTAATGAACCGCCCCCTTAAGTAAACACTTCATCAAATCTCCACACTAACGTACTGTACTTACAATAACCCTTATCCCTGAGTGGCTTCCGGGCCTTGATAAGTGGTGACCACCGTGTAAAAAAAAAATATTCTTTTTTTCCGCTTCGAGTTTGTTGGAATTTTAAGAAGCAGAAAATGTTATGAGAAGAATTTGAATATTAAATTAAAGAATCAATTCCTCCTTTTTTTCTCTATCTCTCTTTCATTCATTTATTTTGTGTTTTATTATTTGTAATTTGTCTTGTCTTTTTTTTTTGTTTGTTTGTTTGCTTCTGCTATTTAATAAAAAAATTGCTTTCTCTTTCTTTGTTTCTCCTACTCGGTCATACGCCAGGTCCAATTCAATGGAAGTTGCGTTTACAATGTCACGTGTCTTATGCGACGCCATGACACCTTTAGATCCATAACACTTTAAAGTGCAGTTCACCTTTTCAGCTTCAAAATATTTCGCCTTTGTCTTGTTTTTATTTTTGAAATTTGCCATCGAATCTTCTGGTTTGTTTATTTTATTCTGCCCTCGATTCTTTACCTATCCATCTTTGTTAGCAGATTCAAGTGGAGATGACATCTAAGATGGCGTCTTGTAAACATTGCTGAATCACGATTTTCGTTATGTTGGATCGACATTGGTTGTTTTGTTAATTGGAATAGTTGTTTGGTCGTTGGGAAATCAAGTCGGAAAATAGGAATGAGATTAATTTTCTTTTTAATAATTATATTTTTTATCATGAAAGAATTTGCAGTTTGTTTTTGTTCGAATTAATATGCATCAATTTTTTAGATTTTAGCTGTTTCTTTTTGTTACGGTAGTTGATTCTTTTGACGAAATGTTTTAATATGAGAAATGTGAATGTGACGTTTTCTCTCTGTCTTCCTCTATCTATCTCTTTTTCTCTCTCACTAAATATATCTATATCTTTCTGTCTGTCTGTTTGTCTGCCTGTATGTATGTCTCTATCTCTCTCTCTATCTCTCTCTCTCTCTATATATATATATATATGTATATATATATGTATACATATTTATATATATGTATATATATAAATAATTACATATATATATATATGTGTGTGTGTGTGTGTGTGTGTGAGAAACAGCACAGTATGTGTATTACTATAATGCTCCCTATCTTAGGTTGAAGATATATACAAATTACCATTCGTGTATGAAGTGATGCTCTTTCTATAAACAAATTGAGCTTAGGTATTTGGACAATGTCAAGCATTGTTAATTCACTGCTCGCATAGCAACAGCTGAATAGCGCGACGGTTACAAGCTCCTACTGTTGTTTGGGCGGTCGGGTTTCGATCCTGGGTGAGGTAATTGCACTAATGAGCTGTGAATAGCAAAAGAAAGAGTACTGTATATAGATGACTCTCTCTCTCTCTCTCTCTATATATATATATATATATATATATATATATATATATATATATATATATATATATATATATATATATATAGGTCAACGTCTCCCTGGACAAGCCAGATAAAAAAGCAATAAAAATTCAGCATACCAATGAATAATAAACACTTACAAGCCTCCACCCCTTGGAAAAACTTCAAATTAACTACGAAAATCGCCATTTTTACACATTTGAAAATAATTTCTGACGAGGACGCATCACAGACCGTCTGAAACGCGCGTAAACGATTTCAACGACTTAAAAACATTATTACAATGATCCAAACATAATTCTCAATGAAAAACCAAGACACGGAATAATAAAATAATGTTAAAAAATACACATTGTTGGTGACTTCTCCCTTATTTAAATATATATATATATATATATATATATATATATATATATATATATATATATATATATATATATATATATATATATATTGCCCATTTCTCACTCTATGTTAATTCAACCATTCTCGAATACATCTTAATATCTCTATAGAGCATAAAGAGAAATACTGGATGTCTTTTTTTCCCGCATATTCTGTTTTATGAAAGTATGATTGGTTATGAAAAGTCTTTTGTCCAACGTTGCTACAGAATTTACATAAATGTGATTGCACCAAAAAGACATATGTAAATTAGATAACAAAATGATAAGTTTCTTTACTTATATAAGAATAATAGCAATAAAAACAGTAACAACAATAGTTATAGTACTACTACTAATAATAATTGTAATAATAATAGTAATAAAGGTAATATAATACTAGTTATAGTATAAATAATAAAATTAATTATAGTAATAATAATAATAATAGTATAATTAATAATAGTAATTAGAGTAGTAATAGCAATAATAATATTAAAAATAGTAATCATGATAACACTAATAATAATATTAATAGTCATAATAATAGTCATAATAATAGACATAATAATAGTAAAGATAATAGTAGTAGTAATACTAATAATAGTAATACAAGTAATAATAATACTAGTATTAATATTAATACTAGTAATAATAATACTAGTATTAATAATAATACTAGTAATAATAATACTAGTATTAATAATAATACTAGTAATAATAATACTAGTATTAATAATAATAGTAGCATTAAAAGTAATAATAATATTAATATTGATAATAATAGAATTAGTAATATCAATGGTGATAATAATAATAATAATAATAATAATAATAATAATAATAATAATAATAATAATAATAATTAGAAGAAGAAGAAGAAGAAGAAGAAGCACGATAAGAATATACATGACTACACACACCTTAAGCCTAACACATGAAAAACACATACATATATAAATATATACATGCACATATATAAGGACATACATACAGGAACAAATACCAAGGTCTCATGTATGATATGTAAAGAAACTGGAATCTTAAGGAGATATCAATCATACCAGGTATTGTAGGTGCCACAGGGCTTATGAAAAAGAACCTGAAGTTCTACCTAACTAATATTCCTGGTGAACCAAGTGCAAAAGAGATCCAGACAATTGCACTTAAGGGAAGAGCGAGGATACTAAAAAGAGCTCTCGGTTGGTTTCAATAAAAAGCGGGGCAATGTTGCCAGCTGGTTTGGCTGCCCCGTACCCACCATTACAATATTCAAAGGAAGAGAATTAAAAAAAAAAGACATATGCACACATGTATATGTACACAAACATAATGCGTACACATCACGCGGATACATATAATCACGAACTCATGCAATATATACACATATAGATACACGTACACACATACACATATATGTTTGCGCATACAAACATAGATACACATATATGTATAAGCATACAAACATAGATATACATATATACGCATACATAACCATAATATTTTTAAATATATATTAAGATTTGGTATACCTACAGATACTAATTTTTTCAGGTTAATGCACTCATCAGTATAGAAAGTTATAATTACTGCTGGTCTGGAGATTCGAAACTAATCAACAAAGTCAACTTTTGCTTTGCGGAATAGCATTTTACCTCCAGGCCAGCGGCAATTAACATTTAAATGGAAGGGAAATGAAATAAGTATAGTGTCATGTCGACGGGCTGTCATAATCAGCAGTCATTAGAGTATTCATTCACAAGAAGTGTAAATGGTGCGCATTCAATAGTCGACCGCCTTTTCTGAATACTCTAAATAGGGCTCAACTTCAATTTCTTAAAAGGGCTTTATAACTATAATATTTTAAAGAATATTTATTAAGAAGTTTTATACCTGCCGATACTAATGTTCCTTGTGCACTCATCAGTGTAAGAAGTGATAACTAGGACCAAAAGCATATTCTTTTCATTGTTTTGACTCTCGAGTATATATCCGACACAGTTAGACACAGTCAATCAACCGAGAACCACATCACTCTATATAAAAGCATATACGATATCAACGGATACACACTCGAGAGTCAAAGCAATGTAAATGATTAGCTGTTGTCATAACCCTAGTGATAACTACTGCTGGTCTGGAGATTTGCACCTAGTCAACAAAAGCCAACTTTGTCTTTGTGGGATAGTGCCTTTCCCCGACGTCACCGGAAGTTGATATTTAAATCGAAGGATATTAAGTATTTATGAAATCATGTGTAACGATAAGAATATTTTTGTCATAGCCCTAGTAACACAGGGGCTGGACAATATTTTTTGGACACTTTGAAAAAAGTACTTCAAGGTGGTTACTAATGCCAAAAACTTTGGAGATTGTACGTGCGTAGTTGAGGAGTGAAAATTCACTACTAGTGTAAGCAGTTTTTTTTTAGTTTGGCTTTGATAATTTTAGTTTTTTTGCGATTTTTGCGAAAACTTGCGCAACACTATTTTTCGGACTATTTTATTAAGAGTTATGTTCAGGTATATGTTGCTACATGCAAATTTTCTGCTTGTACACTTAGCTGTCATCATTAGAATCAATTATCTGTTCTATTCTACTGGCAAAACAATTTCAATAAGGTAAAATGCATTCAAAAGAAGTCGTTTGTTTAGCACAGAAGAAGCGGAAAGATGGCCTCAGCATCAGAAGGATCGCCATGGATTTGAAGCTGTCGAATTCAACGATCGAATACATGCCGAAGACAAACTTCGAGTGGAAAAAGAAGAGAGCACGGAAAAGATCTATTGGCAAAAGGACGGAAAGGAGAATGAAGAGAACTGTGACACGGTTTTTGACATCTGGAGAAAAAAGTTACAGCAAGAAAAGTGAAGGAGAAATGTGAATTGGATGTAAACATCTGAACAGTACAAAGAACGCTACATATAATTGATTTTAAATATGCAAATGCTAAGAAAAAAATTACACTAACAAAGAAATACAAAGGAGCAAGACTAGAAAGTGCTTAAAGGTGGTTAACAAAGCATGTTGACTTTAATAAGGTTATATTTACTGATGAGAAGCATTTCAAGTTTGATGGGCCCATGGATGGTGTACTAGGTCGAGAAGGGGTGAGTGTTGTACTGAAAAAACGACAAATGGGAGGAGGAGGAGGAGGTGTTATAGTTTGGGATATGATCTTTGCTAATGGAAATATATGGTTGGAGTGGCTGAAAAGACGACAGAACAGCGAAAGCTACAAACAGTTGCTGGACGAGAAAGCCGTGCCAAGGATAAGAAGAGAGATGGGAATGATTTCGTTCTACAGCAAGACAATTGCAGCATCTATGTGTCAAAATTCATGAAAGAATGGATGGCTAAAATGAATATGATTACTTTGGAATGGTCTGCAAAAAGCCCAGATCTAAATTTAATGAAAAATGTTTGGGAAATACTTGTACAACTTGTCTATGATGGACCTGAAATAACGAAAGAGGCTCAACTGTGGGAACGAATACTAGATGCCAAAAAAAACAACTAATAGAAACACGTACAGATGGTATTGTGCAGATGTTTGATCATCGTGAAGAGACATTGATAAAAGTTATTAAGAAAGGTGATATTACAGACTATTAACAGTTTTTCAATGATGTTCAAAAAATAATGTCGCGTGTGTTTTGTAAAAAATGATGAAAATTAAATATTTTCCCTTACTTAATCGATTTTCTTCCATTTTTATTACAGGTATTGTCTTTATATGTTTATGCTATTCTATTGAAGGAATTTCGCTACTCTATGGTACTCGGAAAGTCGAATACTAAAGTGTGCGAAAAATATTGTCGAGCCCTTGTAATAATCCTCTTCTTTTAACGATTACAAGAAACCAATTCTCAACCACTGATTATCTTAACTAATAACTAGGGCTAGGACAACAGAATATTCTTTTCATTATTTTGACTCTCGAGCATATATCAGTTAATATCTTATATGTTTTTAGATAGAGTGATGTGGTTCTCGATTGATTAATTGTGTCTGTTTCGGATATATACTTGAGCGTCAAAACAATGAAAAGAATATGCTGTTGTCATAGCCCTAGTGATCAGCAATCATGGGAGTATTCAACAGGAGGATTCGCATTCGCTATTTTACATATATGCATACTCGTTTTTTTTACATGGAGTTACCACTTATCAAGGCCCAGAGGTCACTCGAGGATAAGGGTTAATGGGTATACATTAATCATTGTGATTTTAGCGTAGTAAACATTAGTGGGAATTTTGTAACTTGGATAACTTAGGGGGCGGTTCAATAAGATCTTGTTCATGTTGGACTTGAAGACAATCAGATTGTAGTCAGCTGGAAAGCAGGCAAACGGAATAGAGTTCCACAGGCGAGCAGTTCTAAGAAAGAAACCCTTTTGATGGAATCTACGTTTAGGTGTAGGCACAGATAAAGTGTGTGGGAAATTGTTGATAGTGGTTCTGGATAGACGAGTGTTTCTCGTGAAAGTCTGGCGAGGGGGGGGGACCATAGATTGAAGTTCAGATGAGCACCTGCCATGAGAATGTATAAAATGCCTCACTTATATGATAAAAATTGAGCATCTCAATTCCACCATAATTCCTTTCTATTTCTCGTGCTTTTGTACTCCAAAACAAGATTTATATATATATATATATGTATGTATGCGTGTGTATATATATATATATATATATATATATATATACCTGCGTGCGTATGCGTGTGTATATGTATATGTACATGTATGTGTGTGTGATTGTGTATGAGTGTGTGCTATACATGGGGAAAGAAAGTCATTAAAAAAAACATAAAAACCTTAACCAAATGAACCAACCCCCCCCCTCTTTGAATTTAACTCTGACTGGACACTACCAGCACTTACTGTTGGGGAAAGAATGTCTGAGACCACATCACTCTGAAAAACACATTTAGTATCAGTAGATGTAAAAATAACATTTCAAATTCTCATTAAAAAAAAAAAACCTTTTTACTAAAATATCTGAAGAGAGCGAAACAAAGCTTGAAACGCGTTATAAAAATATTTTAAAATAAAAATATGATAAAAGGCTGAAAACCCCACAATTGTTGATGGTTAAACTCTTTTAAATATACACCTTTTCTCTCGTTGGAACTTCACAATCATCACTTTAAATATATATATATATATATGTATATATATACTTCATATATGTATATGTATTGCTTTAATATATACACTAATAGTAAAAGTAATATATATTATGTGCATATATAGTATCATTATTTATTTCAATGCATACGTAGCTGAAAATAATAGCAACATAAGAATGTTTTGTTGTTCATCGTGAATTCTACTTTCTTACTTTCGTAATCAGTTTCCACGCCCACAAGTTCTACATTTTCTATTATTCCAGATATATTTCTTGTACATTATTGGGCTATTTATTTCCTTTGATGAGAAAAGTATAAATTTTAGAAACGTCATGAATTAAAAATAACTTCTACTGTGTTCCCTGTCTTTGAACATTTGACGATTACATAAATAATATAATTGATTTATTCATCATTAGTTAATATATATATATATATATATATATATATATATATATATATATATATATATATATTATTATTATTATTATTATTATTATTATTATGCATAGATTATAGTATAACGATTAGATCACTCTCTGACTGACGGAAAAATGAACATTTAAAATCAAAATCTTTAAATTCAACGCTATTTCACGCGGTTAATGGTAGCCGAATGGATACGGTGTCCGCTAATCGAGCCAGAGATGTCTCATGGTGCGGGGTTCGAATCATTCGGCTGGTGTTAATCATGACACCCTGCACTGAAGAATCCCGAAAGGATGAAACACTAGTGTCTGTAACTATTTAATTATTATAGCAAAAAAATAATTATATATATATATATATATATATATACTAAACGGGTGACACAACGTTGCCCAGGATTGAATGAGGATTAACAAATACTCCATCCCGATATTTTTATTGCCATTGAAATCGGTGAAATCGACCATTTTTCAATCAAATCGATTGATTGCCTGCTCTAGTTGAGAACCCACGGCGAAGAAAACTTCACATGCCTCCTCGCAGTGACTTACTCCACAATACATTGTAGTCTACATTGCAATGTAGAGAACCTACTGTTGATTTTATAAATTATTTTTATATATAATAGCTTGAATTAAAGTTTAAAATGCTAAATCAGTATCATGCATCATTTTTTTTTAAAAGAAAGTCACCACTTATCAAGGCCCTGAGGCCACTCGGGGATAAGGGTTGTGCTCTAAGTAGAAGTATTCATTTCGAATGCGCCCCTGTCATATTTAAGAACCTATTGTTGATTTTATATGCCTGGCTTTACTGCTTGTGCATTGAGAATGGCTTGAATTTAAGTTTAAAATGAAAAATTCAAGTATCATGGTTCAATTGTGTCCTAGACAGAAACATTCATTTCGGATAAGCTACTCTCTTATCAAAGAACCCACTGTTGTATTTTATGAAATTATTTTACATAATGACTTGAATTAAAGTTTAAAATACAAAAGCCAAGTATCATGCTTCAGTTTTGTTCTGAACAGGAACATTCATTTCGAACGCGCCTCTATCTTACCAAAGAACCTACGGTTGATTTTATATGTCGGACTCTTTTTGCTCATAGGCAATAAAACTTGTAAAATGCACATGTTTTTTTTCTGTATAAGATGTTAAAAAACTATCTAAGAAAACTCCCAAACACATCAAGTGCATTTGTGCGTAATTTCAAAAATATACATTGAAAAGCTTACTTTATCCTCTGAATATCAATATTGAAAATGTAAACATTTGAGATGGTCACGTGATTTTCTTTTGCATGTCATCAGTTTTAATGTCTTTAAACTATTGTATTGGTCGTTTTCGCATCACGTGATAAACGCCTGTGTACGATATGAGGTTATGAGACATTGTATATTGGCAATGAGCGTTTTTGAACAGTGTATTTTCTACTTCCGTTGAAGTCAATTCATAAGAAATTTCATAAGGGAAGCAATAAAACTATTTTTATGGCGTGATCTTTCTCACGATCTAGTCGGGTTCTAATTCGAACCACATCTCTCTGGTGATCCCGGCCCGAAGCAATGTCACCAAGCATTTTTATTTTCAATTCAGTACTTCGAATATGAGTGCCGATACCATAAAATGGCGAAGAAAATGTGTAATTTTCGTGGTGCGTTGTATCATTTTATGGAGAGGCAGGAAAGTGCAAAAGATCTGGCCTGGCCATTAACACGGAGCCATAGAAGTCAGCTACGAGTAATTTGCACAGCGAACGAGAAACACTTCGAAATGTGACTCGATTAAGCCAAGCCTATTACAAACTAATACGTTTTGCAGTTTCATTGCCTTTTTTAGATATTTTTCTTGTTCTTTTGCGTTCATATTTATGTGTTTATTTATTTATTTTGTATATTTTATTTTAAACTAGCACCATGAACCGGTGTTGCCTTGGAGCTTAGACAACAAATAGAAGAGTTAAAACGTATAACACTTCTTTCTTTTAAAATTTCTCTCCTCCCTTTCTCTCTCTCTCTCTCTCTCTCTCTCTATCTCTCTATCTATCTCTCTCGCTCTCTCTTTCTACATCTCTGTCCTCTCTCGCCTTCTCTTGACAAGTAAGATTGTCCCCCTTTTTTTTCTCTCTTTACGTCTACATCTCCCCCTGCATCTTTCTCTCCGGCTCTCTTTCTCGTTTCTCTCTTACCTCCTCCCTCACACTTCCTCCACTCTTCTTTTTTTATTATTACATTTTCACCCCAAACAAGGCAAATTGCCACTTTGGTGGGGATACTATCAGGGGCAACAACTACTGGGGTACTATGTAGGGATTTGGGCAGTAAGATGGCGGTTCACGTTACACTTGAACTTCTGCACGTCAGTACTATTGAGGAAGCAGGAATCTCGAATGGAATTCCAAAGTCTAGCGATTCTGGGGAAGAAACTATTGGAGTAGAAAGATCTTTTACATCTAGGGATCTCTACAGTGTCGGGGTGGGATTTAGCAGCCTGTCCGGTTTTGTCGAGGGTGCTCACGTCGTGGGGGCACAAGTGCTTGAAGTTCGTCAGAGCATTCACCACTAAAATACTTGTAGAACAGGCAGAGGGATGCAACATTTCGTCGATGGGACAGAGGCTGAAGCTTAGATGCCAGTTCAGGGCCTATCAGGTTTGCGACTCTCTTTTGAACCTTGTAAAGGAGCGAGAGACTAGTAGCAGATGTACCAGCCCAAATGTGACAACAATATTCCATACATGGGCGAATGGTGGATTTATAGAGGTACAGGATACTTTCGGGTGTTAGTAGTTGTCTAGCACGGTAGAGAGAGCCCACCTTTCTTGCAACGGCCCTGGCAATGCCTTCAATGTAATTGTTCCAACTCATGTTTCCTGTAAACGTTAGGCCAAGGAGTTTGAAAGATGTACTCTAAGATAAAGAGTCGTTGGCCATTGCTATAGGTGGTAGAGCGGGTTTCTTGTAATTATTGAATGAAACTAGTTTAGTCTTGGCGGCATTGAACGTGACCAACCATTTTTGTCCATATTCCAGTATAGATTGGAGGTCTTCCTCTAGTGTTTCTGCCATTTCTTTAGAAATGTGTTCATTCGTCTTCCTGTCGTGCCTGTTATAGAGTGTAGTGTCATCAGCATATATACCCATCTCAGAGGCAATTTTGTCGGGGAGGTCATTTATGAATATCAGGAACAATAGAGGTCCAAGGATAGACCCCTGGGGCACTCTCGCATTTATATCATATTGTTTAGATGTATGACCGTCGAGGACAACCTGGATTTTTCTCTTATCTAAGAAGGATTTAATTATGTTAAGTATTCTTCCAGTGATACCGTATGATCTAATTTTCCTGGGGAGACCCTCATGCCATACCCTGTCAAAAGACTTAGATATATCTAGAGCTACCGCTCTGTCCTCCCCCGCTTTGTCCAGTGAATGGTATATACGTTCAGAGATTACAGTTAGGATGTCTGCTGTGGAACGGGCTTGTCTAAATCCATATTGCTGGTCAGTCAGAAGTTTAGCATCTGTAAGATGATGGACTAGAGCATGGTTAATTAAGGTCTCAAATATTTTGGCAAAAAGTGGGAGGAGGCTAATGGGGCGATAATTTAATGGGTTAGTTCTTTCGCCAGAATTCTTGAATACTGGTACCACAGAAGCAGTTTTCCAACAGCCAGGAAAGCAAGCTTCATTAAGGCATTTGTTGTAGAGTTAGGAGAGAACTGGAGCTACTTCGGCTGAGCATTTTTTAATAGTACAGTTGGGATGAGATCGAGTCCACATGTTTTGAAGTGTCAAGGTGTTTTATGATAGCATGCACCTGAGCAGGGTGATCTTCAGATCGTCTTGCGTGGCGTCTGTCCGCATAGGAAAGTCAAGTAGGGGGTGGTTGGAAGGGTCCAGTGTGGAGTTTGAGGCAAACCGACTGGCAAGCATATTAGCCTATCACCTCCTACTTCTCTTTTACTCCCTTCTCCCTCTTCTGGTCAAGAAGCATGGATCCTCCTCCTCCGACTGAGGACAGAACAAATCATACACATTGATCCTAGCCTGAAGGCCAAGAAAGCGTATTTTAGGTCAATGAAAAGAATAGCTGAAAATATCGACTCCCTCACGGATTAATTTTATTCCTGATGACCAAAGTCCATGACAGAGCAAACATATGCTTTATGCTGGCTTCTTTTGCCACTCTGTCGGGTGATGGGTAAGCTAAATAATGCATTTAAATACACCTAACATTTCTCACGAACTTATCTATATATTGATACTGTAGTACCTTTAACGTACGTGCGTACGTGTGTCACTCTTTCCAAATATTAAATTATTCGATCGGCAGATTCTATATATTAAAAAGGATAGACGGTAATGACATACTACAAACATTAAATTAGTACAGCGGACCCCCAACATACCAGATTAATTCGTTCCCGGATGAAGCTCGTATCTCGAATTAAAATGGAGCCATTAAGAAGACGTAGTGAAATACGACACACTCGACCACCTAGCGGTTGCATCTGGAAATTCGTAACTTGGATTTTCACTCGTATGTAGGGGGAGGATTTTTGCTCTGAAGCCATCTCGTATCTCGAATTTCTCGTAACTCGGGTAGCTCGTATGTCGGGGGTCCACTGTATATAGATACGCTAATTTAATGTTCGTAGTATATTATCACCTTCTACTCTCTTTTTTAACAAATAGAATCTCCCGATCATCAAAGAGCCAATGTAAAAAATAAATATATAAATAAATAAAATTATGTCGTTTTCGGGCCGTACGTGTAACTAAAATATACCTTCTTGGTCTTCTGGCTAGGATCCAAGGATAGTATATGTTCTGTTTGTCTAAAGATATAATGATATCGTGAGGTTCCCATCCTCGCCAGACGTCCATACAATGTCACAGGCTCCTATAAGGATATTGGAGATAAGCTGGAATTGCCAGATATATTCTGACACTACAGTAGCCAGATTACTTAGGTAAATACTTTAACAATTTTAACAAAAGGGCTACAATAATATCGCGGGGTTTTCCATTCACGCTAAACGTCTACAGAATGCCCAGCAACAATACATTACATATGAAAGATGCGACTGGAATTTTCACAGGTCCCAATAGTTAATATGGAGACACAAGAACATTAACTCATATGAATAACTTTTAATTAAATGTAAATTGTGTAAGTGAATTGGAAAGTTTGAATTGGGATTTTTCAGACCCGTGGATGATCCAAGGCGCTTAAATTATCGCATTTGGCTTCCTCGATATCTCAACTAATTAACCTTTCTTGTTCTGCAAATGCTACAATTTCATTCTCTCATGAAGGCTCAGAAAGTGTATTTTAGGTCGATTGAAAAAAAAAGTTGTAAATGTCAACCCTTTCCGACTAATTTTCTTCCTAATGATCCGCAAAAGAAACGTATACGACAAAAAATTAAACTGTGTTAATATTCTGTCCGAGGCAAATCTTGAAAATAATTACGAGTGCCGTTCCAAAAAGAATTGCATTGTTATGATGACTGAACTTATGCATTCATAACCTGAAAATTTCATATCTCTGTTGCAAATATTGACGGTGCGAGACTCTTAGAAAGCAATCCCTGTCATCAACGTGTGTCAGAAGCAGAGAGGCGTACTTGAATTCCTGGCAAAATTGCATTGAGAATGGTGGTAATTATCTAGAAAAATAAAACCTGGATCACAAAATGTCGCTCGTTTTAATGGTACTTCTTCCATCTTCGTAGCTCTTGAACTTTTTTAGTTAAACAATTTAAGAGGCTTTTCTTTTGGAACTACCCTCGTATATCAGCTTTGTGCATGTAAATTCTTATTTTTAGCTGGGCACACAGACACGTACAAGCTGCAGCGTAATACAAGTAGCAACCCTTAAAGGGATAGCATTTATTCTCAAAAGAGCCCTCCGACATAATTTCATGTATAGCAAAATCAAGTGTTATCCTCAGAAAGGAGAGCCTGGATCTCTTCAAACGAAAATGAACACACACACACACACTAAACTAAAATAGTGAACTAAAATAAACACACACACACACACACACACACACACACAAACGCACAAACAGACACACCAACAGACAGATGCGCTTTATATATTACTAAATAAACAAGGGAGATAAACAGTGCAATTGAAATAAATGAAATTAATTAAAGCATAGAAAGAAAATATAAAAGAAAGAGTATCGTATGCTCAGTCCATCAAGCCAAAGAACAGAGGCTTGGTTCCCATGGTTTTGGCAAATAACAAACAAGATCATGAACAGATGTGTGTCCTCTATCCAAACCATCATCAACGGGTCTGAAGTGATTTCGTCAGCATCTGACAAAACTAAACTCATTGCAAAGAACTTTGCAACGAACTCAACCCTATGCGATCAGTGTCTCCTACCACCAAAGACTGAAAATTATCTGAGTGACATTCTCATATCGGTTCGTGATATGGCCACACTCATCAAGAACCTTGATGTCAACAAAGCAACTGATCCTGACAAAAAAAAAAAAATATTACAATTCTATTACTCAAAAAGCTGCAACCGGAATTAGCATCCATTCTTGCAAAGTTGTTTAATCGATGCATAAAGGAGAAATACGAGGATGAAATAAAAAGATTTAAAAAAGAAAAACGAATTAAGTAATAGATAGAAAAAAAAGAATTAAGGGACTAAACCAAAGAAGAAGCAGAAAGAACAAATTCGAAAATTAATACTATAGAAGACGAAATTAAGAAAATTATTATATTGCCTTCTTATTTAGTTTTGCCTGTAGTTGTATTTTTCCTCCATCGCAAACTACGTTTCTATATTTTCTTTTCTTTTTGTTTACATAGGCATCGCCACTTATTAAGGCCCAGAGGTCACTTGAGGATAAGGGTTAAGAGTGTACAGTAGTCAATTGGACAATATAGTAACCGTTAGTAATGGAAATTCGGTAAATTTGTTAACTTATATGGAACGGCTCATCAAGAACCTTTTTACGTTGGACTTGAAGACAACCATATTGTAGTCAGCTGGAAAGCAGGAAAACAGAAGACAATTCCAGGCGTGCGGTTCTAAGAAAGAAGCTTTGTTCATGGAATCTACGTTTAGGTTTAGGCACAGATATTGAGTGGGGGAAAATTATTGATAGTATTTTCAGGTACACGGGTGTTTCTCGTGAAAGTTTGGCAAGAGGGGGATTGGAGCTCAGACGAGCACTTATCTTTCTTTCTCATTTCTTATTTGAATCATCACGTTTCTCGGTTTCTTTTATATTTCTTGCACCTCATAATTACATATATTTGTAATAGTGTTCTTCTTTGTCCCCCTCATCCTCTTGCATTTCTATTTTTATTTCTATCTCTCTTTTTTCATCTTTCTCCTTTTTCTTCTTCTTTTCCTCTTCCTGCCCCTCCTTTTTCTTCTCTTGTATTTCTTTTTAATTTCTTGCACTCTTTTTTCATTTCCCTGCTTGTCTGTTTTATGTAATTATGACTATGTCTCGTTAATATCGAAATGACAGTCTGAAATATGGTTGCGTGAAATTTAAAGGGCAACAATTTATGCATTTTTAAAAAAGGAACCGTTGCAGTTTTTTTTTTAATTTAATTTTTGTAAAGATGTCTTTTTGTTTCGTTTATAATTGTTTTTTTTTGTTTGTTTTTTAACATAGCATTCATTTTTTTTTAAATTATTTTTTGTTAATTTCACTTCAAATTTGTCGTTTTGTATCCTACGTCACCCTGTTATCTTTTCTTTGGCAGTCTAGTTTTATTTTCATGAAATTGTTTGCTTTTTTTTACATTTTTCGCATTTATTTTTATTAAATTCTTCAATTCTTTCTTTCTATTTTCTTTTCACTAGATGGTTTTTCTTTCTCTTACTTATTCATTCTATCACTTATTTCTTTCTTTTTTCTTTCATTTCATTTTTTCTTTCTTTTTTTTCTGTTTTTTCTTTTTCTTTTTTCTTTCTTTTTTTCTTTTTTCTTCCTTTTTTCCTTTCTTTCTGTTTTCTTTTATTTTTTCTATGTTTTTTATTTCTGTTCTTTTGTCTTTCTTTTTTGTTTCTTTTCTTTTTCTTTTTTGTTTCTTTTCTTTTTCTTTCGTTTTTTCTTTCTTTTCTTTTTTGTTTCTTTTCTTTTTTCTTTCGTTTTTTCTTTTCCTTTTTTCTTTTCTTGTTTTTTATCCCATTTTTCTTTCTTTTCTTATCTTTCTTTTTTCTTTTTGTTCTTTAGTCTTTCTTTTCTTTTTCTTTTTTCTTTCTTTTCCTTTTTCTTTCTTTTATCTTTTCTTTATTTTTCTTTTCTTTTTCTTTCTTTTTGTTCTTTTGTCTTTCTTTTTCTTTCTTTTTCTTTTTTCTTCCTGTTTTCTTTCTTTTCTTTTTCTTTCTTTATTTCTTTTTGTTCTTTTGTCTTTCATTTTCTTTCTGTTTTCTTTCTTTTCTTTTTTCTTTCTTTCTTTTTTCTTTTCTTTCTTTGCTTTTTTGTTCTTTTGTCTTTATTTTTCGTTCTTTTCTATTTCTTTTTTCTTTTCTTGTTTCTTTTTTCTTTCTTTTCTTTTTCTATTTGATTGTTTTTCTTTTTCTTTTCTTTTCTTTTTCTTTTTGATTCTTTTCTTTTTTCATTCTTTTCTTTTTTCTTTCTTTTTTCTTTTCCACTTCTTCACGCATATACTTTCTACGCCTAATTCTTAATTCGTTCATTCAGTTTTAAGTGTACATTTTTTTTTTCTCACGCGTTTTCTTTTCAATTATATTTGACTTTTTTTTTCAATTTTCTTATCATTTTTTTTCAAACTTCAGATAACACATCCTACCGCATGCTAGACATTTGCCCGCTATCTCACGCATTTTAATTTGTTCCACCTCAACTTAAATACACCCGTCAAACCCGACAAGCAGCAAAATCTCACCCCTACACAGTAAAAATCACTAGATGCAAAAAAAGCCTTCTACTCTAATAGTTTCTTCCATATGACTGCTAGACTTAGAAATTCCCTTCCCGGTTTCTGCTTCCCTGAGTATACTGACATGCAAAAATTCAAGTGTAATGTAAGCAGACATCTTGCTGCTCAACTCCCTACTTAGTACCCCTACAAATTATGTCCCAGATAGTAGCCTCCTACATCAAAGTGACTGGTCATTCTTTGGGATTAAAATGCAATAAAAAAAATCAAGAGATGTTTGTAAGATTCTAATCGTCCCTTTAAGTGCAATTGCTTGAATCTCTCTTGCACTTGGTTCACCGGGTATACTTGCAAAGTAGTTTTCATAGATTCAGCGTGTTCTATTTTTACTTGTTTTATTTCTGCTTCTTATTTGATTTTCTTTTTTCTTTCCTACATCCTTCTCTTTTCTTTTCTTTTCTTCTCTTCGCTCGTGTTATTTCTGCTCTTTAATTGATTTAACTCGGTCTTTCCTCCTTCACAAATGTGTTATTTTTGTCACTCATTTAATTTAATTCGTCTTTTCTGTTTTCTTTCTTATCTCTCGTTCTATATTTGTCTCTGCGTTGATTCCGTCTCTTTTCTTTCTTTCCTTTTTGAAATTTGTCCTTTCTTTCTCGAACTTGATTTCATTCGTCCTTTCTTTTTCTTTCTATTTTCACGTATATTCTTTCTCATTCCTTTTTATTTAATTCCTCGTCTTTTTCCCTTTTAAATCCTACAAGCTTGACACTCGGCGTTGTCTGATCGTACAATACGCTTAAACATGATATTTTAATTTATGCGGATTTCGTATGTATTATTATAGAATCAATCCTCTATTGAATATTATATTACGAGGAATGATTTAATAAGTATGCATATGTATTCATTTTTAACTGTTAAAAAACCGTTAATTGTCAAATGAACGATTAGACTTATTGTTGCTGCAACGAACATTCGAAAATGAACCCCTTACTTGCCAAACGTATATGACACGTACACAAATCCTTTCTACCCCCCTCTCTCTCTCTCTCTTTCTCTCTCTATCTATCTCTCTCATCTATTTCATATACTCCAGTGTCTAGCTAAACAACTAAAAACAGCCAAATCTTAAAACCCAAAATTGAAATTCCTCCCCCCCACGCCTAGCTGAATCTGTTACCCCCCACACACACTACAATCTAATGTATTTTAAACTTCAAAACTAAACTATTGTCGATCTCCGCCCCCTCCCCCTTATTATCTATCCCCCATTTTAATTTTTTTTCTCGTATTTCCTCTAAAATCGTTCTTCCAAATAATAATAGCCATTTCTGTAAGGTCTGACGAGGCTGCTGGATCTTAGATATGGCCCGGCAACCGAAACATGTGTAACTAAACAGATAAAACGGTAATAAAAAAGAATAAAACGCGTGTATATATAAAATATATTTGTAGTCATCGACATACAGTCCTGTTTCGTTGTATCACAACTCATCAGTGCCGCTAGACTAGCACCTATCCCAAGCCGAGGATCGAACCTAGAACCGTCGTGATGACAGTCGGCAGTTCTACCCTTTGACAACGGAAGCGGTGCCCGCAACAAATGTCTATTTAAATAAACATCCGTCCGACACTCGTAAAGTGCTCAAACGTTTGTTTGTAAACAAACCGCGAGCTTCGCATTTTGTCAGGCAAATTAAAAAGACCAAGGTGAATTATATATATATATATATATATATATATATATATATATATATATATATATATATATATATATATATAATTCACCTTGGTCTTTTTATAAGGTGTAAAATGACCCGATGGATCCCTATAATAGGTATGACGTAATGTACTTGCAATAACCCTTATCCCTGAGTGGCTTCCGGGCCTTGATAAGTGGTGATCACTCTGTAAAAAAAAAAAAAAATTACCATGAAAATCTCAATATTATTTTTTTTAGTTCAATCCGTTCACTTTGCAGAATTAGTTTTTGTGAAATCTGATTTAATTTATTAATAGTTAATTTTTTATCTTAAACCGACAAGCAAATTACGTTCGTATTTCATGAATAGTGGGCGTTTGGAATCCATTTAAGCAGAAATTGTTAATAATCGTCTTTAATCGAAATAAAAAAAATGGCGGATGGGTAGGTAGGGGTTGTTTTATCCTGTTGCAGACGGACACGATTAGTTGTTGGTTTATCGTTTTTTGCATTATCTTTGCTGTTGATCTTTTTCGTCTTATTATCAGTGATTCGATCAAACATTGCACTTTTATGCAATCCCGTCTTATCTTATTAACGCGCTGCGCTTTTTTTAATCGTGTCGTTATGCACCCGCCTTGATTATTTTAAGTCTATAAGGTAAAACAGAAAATAGCAAGTCCCATCCTCTTCAAATGCTTTTTTGTTGTTGCTTTTAATACATAAGCCAATATTCGCCGATGTACGTTTAATTCTAATCGACCTTGAGAGTGTGAAAGAAAACGACGAATCTAAAAGCAAAGGAAGGATTAATAGGGAGTGTAGGTGTGTAGATAAGTGAAGGGGAAGAGAGAGAAAAGGTAGTAGGTATATAGACGCGTGAAGGAGATGAGAGATGAAGAAAGAGAGTGTAGGTATATAGATGAGTGAAGGAGAAGGGAGATAAAGAAAGAGAGAGTAGATATATAGTAGTGATGGGACGATTCCAATATCTTTTCACTTCCAATACAATTACCGATTCTATTTATAAATTTCTGATTCCGATACAATTACCGATTCTTTTTCTAAATTCCTGATTCCGATACAATTACCGATTCCGATTATATTTAAATTTCTAAATATAGAGTTTGTTTGTTTGTTTGTTTTTTTCATTAAAGGGGTCTGCGGATTACTGCAAAACCCACGTAAAATGCATATATATTTTCGCAAATGTAAAAATACACGTATGGGTGTGACATATAGATTTTAGTTTTCTGGTAAATTCAAATCAATAATCATTTATCATTCCATCATTAATACGAACATCGAAATAATTCAGTTTTAAACAAAAACACACACAAAAAAAATCAAACGATAAAAAGAATCGTTTTGGGCATCGGAAAACAGGCACAACATTTTCCGATTCCGATACTGATACCGAGTTTGATAGTGCAAAAAGTTCCGATTTTTTTCGATTCCCGATTCCTATTAATCGTCTGACCACTAGTATATAGATGCGTGAGAGGGAAGAGAGGTATAAAAAGAAAGAGGTATGTCGATTGATGAGGAGAAAAGAGGTAAGAAAAGAGAGTAGATGTATAAAGTCGTAAGGGGGGAGAGAGAAAGAGATACATAAGGGGGATAGCGATAGGTGAGTAGGTACGTGAGGGGTGAGGTAGAGAGAGAACACGGCCTCCTAAATAAGAGGCCATTTTACTAAATATCACGTGATCTGCTAACGTCACAGGTTATGTTCAATGGCTAGCGACATGTAGTACTGGCTATTACAAAGGATGGTTATTTTCTGTTTCAATTCTCAAAGAAATTGCTGTGGGATTCATAAAAATGACTTACAAGTGTCTGTATTTTTATTTTTGAAAGATAAAAAAATTAGTTTTGATTTGGACATATGCAATTTAAAGGTGAAACATATGAAGTTTTATATTTGTTAAGTATATTTTATTACTAATTCTTACGTGATTTTAATTTGAAGTTAAAAATGCATCGTTATGAAATGAGATTTTTTTATGGTCCTTTTTCTTGATAATGCAGACGACAACGGTGCATTATTTTAACGGTTATAATTTTCTTAATAGAAGCTAAAATGTAGTGAATTTTTTATCAGACAGTTTAAAATTAATTTTAGTTTTAGTTATAAAGCTTTGTAATAAATGTTTGCAGTACATATTATTCATATATTAAAGAGACGTCTTTAAAGAATGTGAGAGTAAGTTTTATAGATGTATGAGGGGGAAGATAGATAGAGAAAAAATAGATGTTTACATACATGCGGATAGAAACACAGAATAAGAGAAAGAGTAGATGTTAGATGTGCAAGAGGAGAGACATAGAGAAAAAGAGAGAAGTTGTGTAGATGAGTGAGAAAGAAAAGACAGAGAAAGAGAGAGAGAAAGAGAGAAAGAGAGAGAAATTGTATAGATTCGAGAGAGGGAGAGAAATAAAGAAAGAGAGAGAGAAGAGATGCGCGAGAAGGAGAGGCATAGAGAAAGAGATAGAGAAAGAGAGAGAGAGAGAGAGAGAGAGAGAGAGAGAGGAAAGTGATGTTGATGGTTGAGAGGAGAGACATAGAGAAAAAGAGAGAAGTTGTGTAGATGAGCGATAGGGAGAGAAATCGAGAAAGATAACGAGAATGAAGTTGTTTAGATGAGACATAGAGAGAGAGAGAGAGAGAGAGAGGGAGAGAGAGAAGTTATGTAGATTCGTGAGAGGAGAGATATAGAGAAAAAGAGAGAAGTTGTGTAGATGCGAGAGAGAGACACACACACAGAAACCGAAAGTTTCTAGATGCGTGAGAGGAGAGACATAAAGAAAAAGCGACAGAAGTTGTGTAGATGCGAGAGAGAGACACACACACACAGAGGAAGAGAGAAGTGTGTAGATGCGTAAGGAGGAGAGAGATAGAAAAAAAAGAGGGAGAGCAGGTGTAGATGTGTGAGACGGTGAGATATAGAAAGACAGAGTAGATGTGCAGATGTGTGAGGGGGAGACAGAGATAGACAGCGAGAGTAGATATGCAGGTGGGTGATGGGAAGAGAGATAGATATACAGATAGATAGAGATAGATAATAAAAAAATGTTCATCTTAGCAACAATAGATTAGAATCATTAATTCATTTTGTCCTTCTAACGAAGCAAACGTAATTCTCTTTTCGGCCGTGCGAGCGCCTCTTACATTACACCTCATTGATCTGTCGCCAGCTGTTGTAATTGCAGTGACGTCGGCGACTAATCAGCCGGTGAGCTGTACCTTTACCACCGCGTGTACTTTTCGGCGCTTTCGCTTTCTTGATACAGTTGCACCTGACTGTTGCTTTAAAGCTGAGTTCAAGTAGGCCTTGTCTGATAAGCCACCAGCACTGATCACCAGGTTAGACAAAGCAGGGAAACGCTTACATTTCGACGTGGGTGGATCGAGACAGCATTTTAACGAATATCAATTCGATGACTTAATCCAGACGACAATTTACAGCGAAATAAACTACATTTCATCTTTAGTTCAAATGTTACAAGTTTGAAATCGATAAATAAATGCACGTTTTAGATCAATGCGAAATATCTTAGATCAATCGTTTAATGGCTATCTACTAGGGGTTCTTCGCGTTACGATTATCTTGGCTTTCGTACTAGGACCAGAGTGTAGTATCTGTTTTTTTTAATGAAATTTCTCTGGTAATTACTTTTACTTTTCTTGGGAGATACTATTGTTGAATTAAGACTATACGAATTAAAAGTTAAATTACTTAAGACTTCTACTCGCTGATGGCTGATTGAACAAGAAAAATCTACCTCTCCTGAGTTTGAAATTCTGAATAGATTCCCGAGGTTGGCATAAAGATTAACGAGTTCAACAAGTTCTACTAATATCAAAGTTAAGTGTATTTTCTGATAAAACACTTCATCAATTCTGTCCTTTGAAGGAATTGATATTTCTTAACCGAGAAACATTTGTTAATTATTTTTTTTTGTCCAATCCAGAGTTCTTCTTTTTGCGAAGTTGGATTTTCTATGTATTTCAGACCGCCTTTCTATGTACAAGATTCCTTCAGTAAGTTTCCAGACTTTTTTCATACAGGCACTTTTATTAATAGTCTATAAATGAAACTCTAGTCTCCTTCGAAGTAATCTCCGCCGGCTGCAATGCACTTGTACCGTTCCAACAACTTCTGGAAGGCCTCTTGTGTGCGTGTGTCAATGACCCTCGTCATAGTCACTTTCATCTCAGTTGTTCCATAACGAAAGTCTCTAAAGTTTTCCTTGAGCTTAGAGAATAACCAAAAGTCATAGGGATCAAAGTCTTGACTATAAGAAGAGTGAAGAACCATCTTGTTGCCCATCTTGGTCAGATGATATGTAACAAGGATGGAGTTGCGGACTTCACCTTGGGACAAACCTCGCACAAATCCCCCGCATTTTCAGTTCCTCGCGAATAATTGTGTGTGCAGTTTCCACACTGACATCCAACTGTGCACTTACTATTTCTATAGACACACAACGGTCCTTATCTGTTAAGTGTTGAGACATTATTTTTAACAAAGATGGCGGTGAAGAAGCAGTGCAGTACGATTCTGAATGTAATTGCCAATAACAAAGATGGCGGCGAAAAAGCAATGCAGTTCAGATCAGACCGTGAGTGTAATTGCCAGTAACAAAGATGGCGGCGAACTGATTGAATCCAAAATTCGACAATTTTTATAGTAACTTTGGAAGCTTTTCATTCGTTGTCCACCATGATTTGTGGTTATAAAAACGATCGTTGAAATCATTGGTCTCATGCCTCCATAAGGAGTCATTTAACAATATCCATGAAATTTTTTTATTTAGCCAATCAACTCTGGTGTTTTGATTTCCTTACTCCTCATCATCCCTCAAAAACTCCCTGCCTTCCTAGAATTTCTCATGCCACTTAAAACCTAATTCTCGATTTATGCAAGATTGATCAAAAGCAGTGGGATGCATCATACACGTTTTCGTGACATTTTCCCCAAGTTTAAAACAGAATTTTATTGCATATCGTTCTTTTTATGTCCTCAAGTCCACTAGCAGTGTCAGTTCCTGCTGTAGTTGTTTGTTTAAACCTAAAATCAAAAATATTGTTTGTTTAAACCTAAAATCATAAAAATTGTTTGTTTAAACCTAAAATCATAAAATTGTTTGTTTAAACCTAAAATTATAAAATTGTTTGTTTAAACCTAAAATTAAAAAATTGTTTGTTTAAACCTTAAATCATCAAATTATTTGTTTAAACCTAAAATCATAAAAATTGTTTGTTTAAACCTAAAATCATAAAAATTGTTTGTTTAAACATAAAATCATAAAATTGTTTGTATAAACCTAAAATCATAAAATTTGTTTGTTTAAACCTAAAATCATAAAAATTGTTTGTTTAAACCTAAAATCATAAAAATTGTTTGTTTAAACCTAAAATCATGAAATTGTTTGTTTAAACCTAAAATCATAAAAATAGTTTGTTTTAACCTAAAATCATAAAAATTGTTTGTTTAAACCTAAAATCATAAAAATTGTTTGTTTAAACCTAAAATCATAAAATTTGGTTTGTTTAAACCTAAATCATAAATTGTTTGTTTAAACCTAAAATCATAAAAATTGTTTGTTTAAACCTAAAATCATAAAATTGGTCGATCATCTTATAAGATGTATAGCAATAATATACTGAACTTTTAAGAGTCTATGACAATTTTAAATGCGTGTACAAAAAATTCTGGAAACTTATTGAAGACACCTCGTACATTTGTCCTGGTGGGGATACAGGTAGATGGATCCCTTTTATTGTTGCCCCGACATCGTCAATCAATACAACATGTACAAATATAAAACAAAGAAACCTATTCCAGCTGACGAAAAAAAGAAAAATGAATCGCTGAACATTTAATTAGAGGAGGAGCGTAATTGGTCGAGTGCGTACCGTCATGGGCTATGAAATCGGCAATGCTATGTCCAAATTTAATGTGATCATTTACCCACTATAACCAGCTTCAAGCAAAATAAAATATTTTGTTCAAAGTATCCTATAAGATACGTATAAGAATTTTTATATTTTTATATTATGGAAATCTTTCCAGACAAGCATGAGGAAAATTCAGTGGAAGAACTGTAAAAAACCAATGTAGAAACACTGTGGCGATGGGACAGAGGGTGAGATTAGTAAACAAATGGTACTTGTTAGGTAAGAGATTTTTTTTTGTACTCTGTCCAAGATGGAGAGACTAGTGGTTGCTGCAACAATACTCTTTCCAGTTATAGCCATTTCTATTAAAACAAAAATTGCAGCGGCAACTACTGCAAAATAACGATGTCTAAAAGATTTGCTTGGCTTAAAACTTTGGTACTGATTGAAGCATATATTTAATTTCAATTTGATGTAAGAAGCTAAATAATATTACTTCAAGATAAAAAAAAAAATAACGATCAGGTTTATATGCATCAATTCCCATCCAGAAAACAAATTCGTTAGTTTTCATCAAAAACCACGCTTATGGATTGTGAGAACTAAAGGACAAAATAAGGGAAAAGTTACGTGTCGGTCGAGAGTAATCCAAAAACACACTTTGTATTCTTTAATATATTATTATTCCGTAAAGTTTCTTTACGATTTAAGTTTTTGTTCATTCTCTGCATTATCTTGAGAAGTTTACATTGATTTTTTTAGCAGTTGTCTTTCTATTAAGAAAATATCTGGAATACAAAATCGTTTTATTAATAAAAGTTTTAACAAAACGATGATTAAAATAAAAAACAATCTGATCAAGTTATGTCATCAACTCTATTCATAATAATCATGATAGTTTTATTGATTTTAAAGAAGCTTATGGATATCCTGTGTCTCTAGATTAAACATTTTTCCTTGTTTTCAAAATGGCTGACGAAGTGAACCTTCGAACAAATTAGCGCGGAAGACAGTTCTTTTTGTAGTGCATGTTGAAATCGATATTATGACTGTTGCGATCGATAGAACCTGCAGTTTTCGTCTGTAGCAAATATGTTTATACCTGTGCTATGTCAACAGCTAATTAAATTCTCTATCTATATAAAAGCCAAGTACAACCAAGGATGGAGTACTGCTGCCACATCTGGCAGGGGCTGCTAAAAAACAGCCTATCCTACCTTGACAGAGTACAAAATAGACTTTGTGGCTTAATGGAGGATACCCTTTTCTCTTCCCTGCAACCACTCTCCCACAGAAGAGACGTTGCGAGCCTGTCTTTGTTTTATCGTTATTTTCATGGAAAGTGCTCGTCTGAGCTCCAATCTCTGCCCCCCTCGCCAATCTTTCACGAAAAACATCCGCCTAGCTTAAACTACTGTCAATAATTTTCCCCACTCTTTATCTGTGACTAAATCAAAACGTAGATTCCATGAACAAAGCTTCTTTCTTAGAAGTGCACGCCTGTGGAACTCTGTTCCGTTTGCTTGTTACCCACCTGGCTACAACTTGGCTGTCTTCAAGTTCAACATAAGCAAGTTGCTGATGAACCGCCACCTTAAGTAAGACACTTAATCAAATCTCCATTACTTACGATTACTACAATATTGTCCCATTGATTACTGTACACGCAATAACTTTTATCCCCGAAGTAGCTTCCGGGTCTTGATAAGTGGTGACTACCATGTAAAAAAAAAAACTGTAGAAGAAAATGAAAGATTTTAGCAACAAGTGCGTTCTCGCGTAAACATATGTTTAGCAGCTATACTTTGCTTGTGCATGTGTGTGGCAGACGTTGCAAGTGTTAGAATTTTGGTCATGTGAAGAGGCGAGAGAAAGAGAGCTGAAAACATCTCTAGCCAGAGTCAGACAATTCAAGAGATATTCTTCTTGTTTGAAAAAGTGAATGTCTCATTTAATCGTTTATGGATTGTGAGGACTAAAGGAAAAAATAAGAGAAGTCACGTTGGGATCGGTCTTTGTATGAAAATTATTTTTCTCCAGATGGACTCCAGATAAAATGCCTATGAATAAAAACAGTCCTAAAAAGTCTTCAGTGGATGTCTGGGGCAGATAACCCCAAAAAAAGCGAAAAGTGACGACTAACAAAGGGTTCAGTTGGTAGAGTGCTTGCCTCGCATGCAGGATGCTCGGGTTTCAAATCCCGGGTGCGGATATGTCTGACGGATGAGCACAAATGAGGGCGAAACTCGAGTCTTAGACTTCCGGTTCGTTGGCTGGCGTGGCTCTTGTGGGCTGCGGCGTTCTTTGGGCTGTGGAAATAATTATATAAAATCTCTCACATTCTGAAAATTCTGTTTCAAAGCTCATCAGCTCGGCTACCAGTTATCATAGGTGCCACAGGACTTATGAAGAAGAACCTGAAGAACCTAACTAATATTCCTGGAGAACCAAGTGCAAAAGAGATTCAGACAATTGCACTTAAGGGAACAGCGAGTATACTAAAAAGAGCTCTCGGTTGGTTTCAATAAAAAAGCGGGGCAATGTTGGCAGCTGGTTTGGTTGCCCCATACCCAGCATTACAATCTTCAAAGGAAGAAAATAAAAAAAGCAACTACCTCAAGCCAGGATCGAAACCCGACCGCCCAAATGACAGTCAAGGCTTCTCAACATTGCGGTATACGGTTTCTGCCGTGAGGGTAATGAATTAACGATGTTTTGACATCGTCAAAATGCCTCCGCTAGATTTGTTTACACAAAGAGCGTCGCTTAATATGCTTATAATGAGTTTCTATGTCACTTCCCCAATATGCTCAACCTAAGATAGGGAGCATTATAGTCATCCACATACAGTACTGTTTCTGTTTCGCTGTTTTACGTGTGTGTATTTCTTGCGTTATCTAGTACATTAGCATGCCATTTAATCATTTTCAGTAATTTTTTAACCCTTGACGAGATGAGTAACATCACCGAAATGTTTATTAATTCGCGTAGGGCTTTTCCGATGTTTATATGATTTTACTTATAATAGCTCTACATATGTATTGAACACTTTTGAAAAAGTATCGTCTTTTAGTTTAAAACATTTGAACTTATTTAATTAATGTGCATATATATGCACATATACATATATATAAACACAAACACACACACATATATACACACACACGCACACATACACACACACAAACGCATATATATATATATATATATATATATATATATATATATATATATATATATTAAAGATACCACGTTAAAATAAACAGATAATCGTGGTATCTTTAAGGAGAAATATTTATAGCTCTAGTATCGCACTATTGAGCTGTCATTAGTATCCCAATTAGTTTAATTGCATATAAACACAAACACACACACACACACACACATATATATATATATATATATATATATATATATATATATATATATATATAATTATTTACTATAATAATTATTAAATACCTACAGACACTAGTGTTTCATCCTTTGGGAAATCATTAGTGCAGGATGTCATATATATATATGTGTGTGTGTGTGTGTGTGTGTGCGTGTATGTGTGTGTGTGTGAGAGAGAGTGCGCGCACGCGTATGTGTGCATGTGTGTGTGCGTGTGTCAGTCAGTTTGTATCTTCGTATTTGAAAGTCAAGGTGCTAGTCTAGCGGCCCTGATGAGTTGTGATATAACGAAACAGGACTGTATGTCGATGACTACAAATATATATATATAGGTAGTTGCCTGTCTAGCTGCACTGATGAGCTGTGAAACAGCGAAACAGTATTGTATGTGGATGACTATATATATATATATATATATATATATATATATATATTCCATATAATTGTGACATTAACAAATTAATAAATTAACTCATTATAAGTCGCATATAAATGAGTAAAGAGTTTAGCTTTTGAATAGAAATTACGAACCTCGGATTTCAGTGGTCACATTACATCCTTTAAGCTAATCATTCAAGTACCTCGTTCTCTCCCTGTTATCGACCTTTCGAGGTCATTTCCTAATATAAATGAATATCTCCTCTGTTTCCATGCAAGAAGAAGTAATGCTTACGAGATTAGAATTGCACAAAAGGAGACAGGAAGCTTAGAATAATAATAATAATAATAATAATAATAATAATAATAATAATAATAATAATAATAATAATACGAGAGAAACTTTCTTATTGTGCCTGGCAAATGCTAATCCTTTTGATTAACACCTGTGCCTGCTTAATTTGTCACTTAAAGTAGATAATCCGATGTTTGGTGTGCATTGCTTTGTAAAGTCACTCAGTTCATGCAAAGCATCACCATGTCGATTGCGTCATCAAGTTCTCTACGCTTATGAGTCTAACGTTGTCGACGTTAAATTTGTAACATTTTGTGCTGCTTACAGCGATGCAGGTTTTTCTTTCTCAACGTCGAAGTCAACAGAGTCTAGAACATTTTTTAAATATCCCTTTTCCTTGTGGACTGCAGTATGTCCCTGGTCCTGTGTAGTTGTAGAAGGTCCGCCAATCCCAAGCTTTGCCTCCTCTCTTTCTGAAAGAAGTTAGCTTATAGCTAATTGCTTGAAGAATGCCGACGGGGCTGGCAGGCATTTATTTCGGCAGGCCAGCGCGCTTTTCTTATACGGCGCTAGCTCTATAATCCCATTTTCTGGTCCCTGTGTTACATCTTTCCGCCATGGGAGAGAGATAAAAGACATGACCGTTGAATGTGCTTGTCAAAAGACCGTGATTCAGCCTCGGCCGGGGTTAGGGTTTTGGCGTAATTAATATCATCATAACCTATGAAACCGACGATGTGGAGTTCAGATCACATCGGATCAATCACGTTCAGGAACGAACTTATATTGCAAACGTGCAACTCGGCATGTTCAGTAGTAGGCATCGTTACAATGAATCCTGACGGCAGATGGCAGACCTACAATGGGAGAAATGGTTCGTTAAGAGAAAATAGACCATCCAAGAAATCTGATGGTTCGTTGAAATAATATTGGATTGTTAGCCACTTTATGCTTTAAAAAAATAATACCCATGCCAGACTCCCTGGTTAGTAGGTTTTTATGTCCGACGATAAAAAGCTTATCTTTTTCCAGTCAATATATTTGTATTTTTATTTGCATTTTTTTTTATTGTATTTTTTATTTTTATTTTTTATTTGTATTTTTTCTTTGTATTTTTGTATGTTTTATTTGTATTTTTCTTTGTATTTTCTGTTTGTAATTTTGTTTGTGTTTTTATTTGTATTTTTTATTTCTATTTTATTTCTATTTTTTATTTGTATTTTTTATTTGTATTTTTCATTTCTATTTTTCATTTCTATTTTTTATTTGTATTTTTTATTTGTATTTTTTATTTGTATTTTTCATTTCTATTTTTTATTTTTATTTTTTATTTGTATTTTTTATTTGTATTTTTATTTGTATTTTTCATTTCTATTTTTTATTTCTACTTTTCATTTGTATTTTTTATTTCTATTTTTCATTTCTATTTTTTATTTGTATTTTTTATTTGTATTTTTCATTTCTATTTTTTATTTGTATTTTTTATTTCTATTTTTATTTGTATTTTTTATTTCTATTTTTATTTGTATTTTTTATTCATATTTTTTATTTGTATTTTTCATTTCTATTTTTTATTTCTATTTTTATTTCTACTTTTTATTTGTATTTTTTATTTGTATTTTTTATTTGTATTTTTTATTTGTATTTTTTATTTGTATTTTTTATTTGTATTTTTCATTTGTATTTTTTATTTGTATTTTTTATTTGTATTTTTTATTTGTATTTTTTATTTGTATTTTTTATTTGTATTTTTTATTTGTATTTTTTATTTGTATTTGTTATTTGTATTTTTCATTTCTATTTTTCATTTCTATTTTTTATTTGTGTTTTTTATTTGTATTTTTCATTTCTATTTTTTATTTCTATTTTTTATTTGTATTTTTTATTTGTATTTTTCATTTCTATTTTTCATTTCTATTTTTTATTTCTATTTTTTATTTGTATTTTTTATTTCTATTTTTTATTTCTATTTTTTATTTGTATTTTTTATTTGTATTTTTTATTTGTATTTTTTATTTGTATTTTTTATTTCTATTTTATTTCTATTTTTTATTTGTATTTTTCATTTCTATTTTTCATTTCTATTTTTTATTTGTATTTTTTATTTGTATTTTTTATTTGTATTTTTTATTTGTATTTTTTATTTGTATTTTTTATTTGTATTTTTTATTTGTATTTTTATTTGTATTTTTCATTTCTGTTTTTTATTTCTATTTTTCATTTCTATTTTTTATTTCTATTTTTCATTTCTATTTTTCATTTCTATTTTTCATTTCTATTTTTCATTTCTATTTTTTATTTGTATTTTTATTTGTATTTTTCATTTCTATTTTTATTTGTATTTTTTATTTGTATTTTTTATTTGTATTTTTCATTTCTATTTTTTATTTGTATTTTTCATTTCTATTTTTTATTTGTATTTTTTATTTGTATTTTTTATTTGTATTTTTCATTTCTATTTTTCATTTCTATTTTTTATTTGTATTTTTTATTTGTATTTTTTTACGTTTGCGAAAATACATGCTCATATGACAGGTTTCTCTCATAATCTGTTTTTCATAAAATCTGATTTTCTGAAATCGGACGCATTTGAATTGCTTACATCCTTTCTTTGTCCCTTTTAAATAAGAATTCAATTGAAATACATATAACCCACATTAGGAACCGTTACGCCTAACAGCTGTGTCTAGAAATTCATGATGATCGGTTAATTAATTTAAGAGTGAATTCTATACATGCAAATGCAAAAATATATATACATAACTAACTTTGTATGAATATAAATCTATCTGTGTGTTTATATATGTGTGTGTGTGTGTATGTACATGTGTGTGTGTGTGTGTGCGTGCGTGCGTATTATATACGGTATAATCACGTTGACACACCGGTTCTCACCAGATTCTCGAAGTTAAGCAACGTTGATCCTGGTCAGTACTAGATGGGGAGGCTAAGAGATGTATGTATCGTGTCGAGTCGTAGAAATTTCCAGATTGGTATTTGGAGCGCATTAGTTCATTGGGAGAGATGCACCCCAGTCTTTGTTAAGACATGCATCTAGGAGAAGGTAACTGTGATGTAAAAATAAAAAATGGTTGGTTCTACACAAAGCCTTCACCACTATAAATAAATCATCTGTGTGGATTTCCGAGCAACTTAGTTGTTGTGGCAGAAGCTCATACGTCGAAATCGACGGGAGAGTCCTTCATATGTGTGTGTTTGTGCGCGTGTATGTATGATTCATTCCCAAACCAGTGAACTGATTATTATTAATAATAGATTATATATTCTAGACACCACGGTGGGTAACATGCGTCTATTATATTTTTGTTTGTTTGCTGAGAATTTTTGTAAACCCTATATAATAGTGAAGAGATTGTATCAATGTATAGCCGAATTGTTAGGTTTGAATATTTTTCTAGCACGATAGAGGGAGTCCCCTTTCTTTGCAACTACCACTGTGTTTGGATATGTATCTGCGTGCGCTAATCTCTTTTTGTTTTATTTTATTGCAGTCGAAGTTCTTACTCCACCTGAAAGCCGAGTGGCAAGGCCTGGGAAGGTAGATCGACTAGATACAACCCAGGCGGCGTAAATCAATTCGACAGATACTGAGCCAGTTCTTGGCCTCGCACCTGTCGAGCTGATTGTCAAGAACTGATTTTTGACTGGTACTTTCTATCTAGCCTTCAAACAAGTGAAGCAGCAAAGAGAATAATCCTCATCGGCATAATAAAAAAGCATTAATTTTTCAAATCAATTTTTTTTATTTTCACCGAATTTTTCTTCTATTTTACAATGTATTTAATTCAGCAATGAATATTAATAACATAGATAAAACATTATTCATTCTAAATTCAAATTGAAATCTTGGTAACCATATATTGTGTAATAGATGGATTGATTGCTTTATATATTTATACAGCAGGCATGAAATCGGGCTTTGATTGAATGAAATTGTGTAACTTTCTTCCTGCATCATTGAAGTTTAAAATAGAAAAAGTGTATCAGGTAAGTTTTATCATGTGAATCTATGCAAGGCAGAAACACAAGAAATAAGTTTTAAAAGAAAATTCAACAAAGTATCTACAAGTAGATAAAGAAGGCACGGAAATTAGTTAATAAATCAAATAAACTGGCTTCCATAGATAATTGAAGAAAAAAAAACAATCACCTATGTTGGATGATAATGTAAGTGTTCTGTAACACAAAAAGGACACGGGGCATTTTTTTTCCTTTTTTTTCCTTTTTTTTCTTTTTCCTTTTTTATTTTTCTTTTTTTTTTCTTTTTTTCTTTTTTCTCGTTCTTCTTTTTTTTCTTTTTTCTTTTTTCCTTTTTCTCGTTCTTCTTTTTTTCTTTTTTTTCTTTTTTCTTTTTCTTTTTTTTCTTTTTTCCTTTTTCTTTTTTTTCTTTTTCCTCTTTTTTCTTTTTCCTTTTTTTCTTTTTCCTTTTTTCTTTTTTCTCGTTCTTCTTTTTTTTTCTTTTTCTCTTTTTTCTTTTTCTTTTATTCCTTTTTCTTTTTTCCTTTTTCTTTTTTCTTTTTTTTTCTTTTTCCTTTTTTTTTTCTTTTTCCTTGTTTTTCTTTTTCCTTTTTTTTTCTTTTTTCTTTTTTCTCGTTCTTTTTTTTTGTTTTTACTTTTTCTCTTTTTTCTTTTTTTCTTTTTTCCTTTTTCTTTTTCTTTTTTCCTTTTTTCTTTTTTCTTTTTTACTTTTTCCTTTTTTCCTTTTTCCTTTTTTCTTTTTTTTCTTATAAGTTGAAGATCCAAAAATCCACCCGCTATTTCATATATTCCAATGAAGAGATCCTTTTAAAATTCTGACCGTCCATTTAAGTGTAATTGTTGTATCTCTCTTGCACTTGGTCGACCAGATATATTTGCCAGGTTGTTTTTTAAATTATTTTTCATGAGTCCAGTTATTCCTATAATTATTGGAATGATAGAAATCTTAAGGTTCCAGTTTTTTTTTCGGGAAAGGGGGGGTCATGTCATGCATAAAACCTTGGTATTTCGTTATCTTTTTTCTGTAAGCCCTGTTTAACCTAGCATCATTGGGGACACTAACTTTCACTGAGGTTGCTTCTTTCTCCTTCTTGTCCCATATCATTATGTCAGGTTTTATAGCTCCGTTTTTTAGGTACGTAGGGTTTTTTTTTGGGGGGGGGGAAGCACGGAAGAGAGTTCTACAGGCGAGCACGTCTAAGAAAGCAGCTTTGTTCATGGAATCTACGTTTTGATTCAGGCACAGATAAAGAGTGCGGAAAATTATTGACAGTGGTTTCAGCTAGATGGGTGTTTTTCGTGAAATATTGGCGAGGGGGGCCAGAGATTGGAACTCAGGCGAGCACTTGCCATGGAAATAACAATAAGACAAAGATAGGCAACGTCTCTTCTGTGGGAGAGAGCCTGCAAGGAAGAGAAAAGGGCATCCCACACTAGGCTTGCAAATCTATTTTGTACTCTGTCAAGGCAGTATAGGAAGTTTTTAGCAGCTCCTGCCCAGATATGACAGCAGTAATTCATCCTTTGACGTACTTGGCTTTTATATAGATAGAGAATTGCATCAACAGTGAGATATCTACTGGAGCAGTAGAAGGATCCCACCATTTTTCCAGCGACATTTGCAACTGATTTGATTACGTAGTTGTAGGGATTGCATATAGTGAACAGTGTATGACTCATCTTTGACTGTCCCTTCTGGTATATGATCCCAGATCCTGTTGCTGCATTCGATATTCAACCCTTTAGAGGTCGTCCAGTGGAAATATTTACATACTCAATTGTGAAGTGTCGTATAGCAGACTTCCCCCAGCAGAACCTTACAGCTAGATGTCAGGTGACCCACACCCTCCACTTCCGTGTGTCAGAAGCCGTACTTGTTGTCACTACCGAGACTACTGAACTCCTTAAAATCATTGATCCCGGACAGCCACCACAATCCTCCACAGATCACAATGAAATTACCCTCCTTTCAGCCACAGGCCTCCTTATCCATATAGTCCTGGGTGAATTCACTCAGAAAATACTTGGCACGATGTTGGTTGGTCCATTCTTCCAGTTTTTGCAATTGCAGTTCTTGGTGTGTTTTTCGCGATTCTTTTGAGCTATCTTTGTAGAAGACTTGCCTTCTGATTCTACCCCATCTGTGAGAGACAGTCCCGTCCAAAATGTTTGGCCAGCACCGCGATGGGGGCTATTCTATTGGCTTCTGCTGCGTTGTTTTGGTGCAGATTTGGGAGCTTACCATATATTGCCTGGTAATAGTGATAGTGGCACGATGTTGATTGTCACTGTCTGAGAGGCCTATAGCTCCCGCTTCTCTGGGCAGATGCAGACTTTTTTGTACAGGCATTTAAACTTGTCGTAGACTCCTGAAAATACGGTATGTTTTTGCTATCCATCTTACAAGATGACTCATCAATTTTTAGGAGTACAGGTTCAAATGAACAGGTACACCAGGAATTGGAATACATTTACTAAAGCCTGACTGCCTCAACTTATGAATTTCAAAAAGTAATCTAAATATGAGGACACTTTAAAAGATGCAAAAGAAATCAGTTTTAAAATGAGAAAAAATGACACAGAAACGTATGGGATGCTTCAGACTGGTTTTGGACATGCTTGTGTGAATCGAGCATTAGTTTTTGAGTGGCATAAGAGATTCAACGAAGGCAAGGAGTCTGTGGGGGATGATGAGAGACGTAAGAGTAAGAATTCAGAACACCAGAGTTAATTGGCCAACTATAGAATTTAATGGATAAGGACCGTTGTGTGTCTATAGAATCAAGTGCACGGTTTGATGTCAATGTGGGGACTGTACACACAATTATTTGCGAGTAACTGAAAATGCGGAAAATTTGTGCGAATGCACCAGTCAATAACTCCATCCTTATCACAGACTATTTGACAAAGATGGGCACTAAGACAGTTCCTTACCTTCCCTGTAGTCCACATCTTGCTCTCTGTGATTTTTTAATATTCCTTAAGCTCAAGGAAAACCTTGGAGTGTCGTTATGAAAAAAACTGAGGGGATAAAAAGGGCTGTGACGAGTGTCATTGACACGTTTACACAAAAGGACTTCCATGAGGCCTTCCAAAAGTTGTTGGAATTGTACAACAAGTGCATTGCAACCGGAGGAGATTACTTCGAGGGGGACTATAGTTTCATGTGTGTACTATCAATAGAAATTCCAATGCGAAAAGGTCTGGAAACTTATTGAAGGCATCCCATAAATAGTCTGCGACACAAAAAGGACACGAACAATGTTCTCTGACACAAAAAAGGCAAAAATGTTTTACAGCACAAAAAAGGACACACTAAATGTTTTATAGCACAAAAAGGACACACTAAATGTTTTGTGACACAAAAAGAATACGACAACCTATCTGGTTCAATATAGTCACCAAAATTCCTAATGCAATTGTATCAGCCTTTTTCTTTTTTTCAGTGCTCGGTTGTAAAAGTCTGGTAAGCGCTTTGTCACTTACATCTCTGCGCCATTCTAAAATCGACGAATCCATCTCCGTACTGTGCTGACATCGACTGCATAGGTTTTGTAAACGTTCAATAGACGCCGTTGGGTGTTGATCGGTTCAATTTTTTCTGTATAGATGGAATTCCATGACTTTTTTTTTTTTGTTCTGATGCACGCCCATGGCAGAAGTTGCTTTCCTAGTTTCACACTGTCAATATCTGCAACAAAGGGATTAAGCATGTAGGCTATGAATGCGTAAAGTAATTCATTATAATTATAACATAACAATGCAATTTGCAATCCCTCTAATTCATTCAGATGGAATAAAAAATAGGAGACATTACTTTGGAACGTCATTCGTATATCAATAGTCGATGTTATAACTGGATGATGCAGCACCATTATGTAAATTTAAAGTTATTAATTAATCGTTAATACTGATTCTGTTTGCCAGACATGTAGGCTGGTACACTAACCAACGTTCTCTCCCTCTGTACAGGGTGCAAAAAATCATTTCTAATCTTGTATGTCCTGTACTATCTATAAAGTAAAACTTCGCCACAGAATTGCATTACTGTGCATGTTTTAGACGTATACTAGCTGGGTGGGATAACTGACGTTGCCCGGGATTCAATAATTATCAACAAACGTCATACACTCTAGATACTTTTATTGTCATCGAAATTGGTGAAATCGATTGATCGCTTGCTCTAGTCGGGGACTCACCACCATGCACTGGAAGAAAGTTTCGCATGCTTCCTCGAAGTGAGTTAATCCACAGTAAATTGTAGATTACATTGCGCTGTATAGAACCTAATGTTGAATTTATAAAAATACTTTTCTATAATGGCTTGTGAAATCATCCATTTTTCAATCAAATTAATTGATTGCCTGTTCTAATCGGGGACCCAACACGGTGCACAAGGATGGAAGCTGCACATGCCTCCTCGCAGTGACTTAGTCACAATAATTGTAGTTTATATTGCACTGCAGAGAACCTAAGATTATTTATATAAATGTGCTTTGTATAATGACTTGAATTAAAGTTGAAAATGCAAGACTTAAATATCATGGTTCGACTGTGTTCTAAACAAAAACATTAATTTCGAACGCGCCCTAGTTATATCAAAGAACTACTATTGATTTTGTACGCTGTGCCCTTTTATTTGTACGATGATAAAATTTCTCAAATGCACTTGGTTGTATAAAGGTATTGACTTTTATCAAAATCGAACTGTTCCTTCTGAATCAGGTGTTTTCTGATTATTGATTTTCGATACTTATTCGGGTTTTTTTTTACAACAGTGATCACCACTTATCAAGGCCCGGAAGCCACTCAGGGATAAGGGTTATTGCAAGTACATTACGTTAGTGTGAAGATTTGATGAAGTTTTTACTTATTCCTATTATTAAGGTTAATGTATTCCTATACAAAACCTATCTAAGAACACTGCAAGACAGATAAAGAATATAGGTGAGAAATTTACAAAAACTAGGCCCAGTCGTGTTTAAGTCTATAGGGAACGAACTTACACACGCACATACACAGTGAGACAAAGTGCCTCTTGTTGTGTATATATATATATATATATATATATATATATATATATATATATATATATATATACAAGAATAAAAACGCATTGGAAATGCAAAAGGATATAGGGATGGTATGCCAAAAAGTATACAAACAAGATAGCTATGAATGGCTAGGCACATGGAAATAGAATTGCATCCAAAGTATAGCCCTATAGCTTTTCTCCAATCTTTATTCCGTGCCATCATTACGGTTGTAAAAAGCTATAGGGCTATACTTTGGATGCAATTCTATTTCCATGTGCCTAGCCATTCATAGCTATCTTGTTTGTATACTTTTTGGTATACCATCCCTATATCCTTTTGCATTTCCAATGCTTTTTTATTCTTGTTAATTATGTCTTTTTTAGGAGGCAGCTCATTGCCGCCTCCATTAGTAGCAGGTCGCTTCCTGCTGGGTTTTAGGTCTTTGGGTTTTGGGCCTTAGGAGTTGCCTCTTGGTCCTCCATCGGTTCTATATTACACAGAGAGTGCTACCGCCTCTCTGATAAAACAGTTAGAGTATTATAAAGTTCTAAAATGTTCATACCTTCACTATTAAATTTTTCTTGGTACATTCTTTGGCGTTTTGGCAAAGATTTGGCAGTTTTTGATATTTATATTTATAATAGTTTGTGCATGAGGCAGCTTTTTTCCCCTTGGGATCCCTGTTATACCGTGCTTTTGAGTCAGCACGTGAGGCAGCCTTCTTTTTTTCTGGTTCTTTGTTATAAAGAGCACGTGAGGCAGTCTTCTTTTTTTCTGGTTCTTTGTTATAAAGAGCACGTGAGGCAACCTTCTTTTTTCTGATTCTTTGTTATAAAGAGCACGTGAGGCAGCCTTCTTTTTTTCTGGTTCTTTGTTATGAAGAGCACGTGAGGCAGCTTTTTTCTCCTCAGAATACTTGTTATACCGTGCTTTTGAGTCAGCACGTGAGGCAGCCTTCTTTTTTTCTGGTTCTTTGTTATAAAGAGCACGTGAGGCAGTTTTTTCCCCTCGGGATCCCTGTTATACCGTGCTTTTGAGTCAGCACGTGAGGCAGCCTTCTTTGCCTCAGGATTTGCATGATACTTAATTTTTATTATTTCAGCATTTTTCTGATAGTATTCTTTTTGCTCAGATAATACCTTGACTTTGTTTTTTTTCATAGTCTATATTTCTCTGAGCTTTTTTACTACGTGCTGACTTTGACATTTTTTATTAAATGTAAACATATAATACTTATGTGTATCTTACTATAATATCACTTATCTTATAGCAAGACAACTCTCGTAGAATTGAGATACTGCCCCGTCACCAATAGTTAAAGTGTGGAACGGTATATACACCAATAGTGTAGTTGTTATCTTTATATGAAGTCCTAATCAGTGACAGTGTGAGGTTACTTGGTTAATTTATTGTAGTTTATTTTAGAAAACTTACTTGTTTTTATTAGTAGATTGTGTATAGTAGCCACAATATCTAGTTATTTTTGTGGCTTGGGCTTGGATTTTGATTCTTTTTGGTAAGCTTGCAGTGAGTTCTTAGAAGATGACTTTCTTGCAGTTTCTTTTGCGGTTAATTTAACTTATTTCCTTTGGCGTTTGGTGAGTTCTTAGAAGAACTGGTCTGATATACTTTTCTTAGCGAGCGAAGAGATTCAGCTGCATTTAACAATGGTTGCTATAGTGTATTTTTGCGCATGCGTGAGAATTTCAAGTTTCCTCCTTATTTTTCAATAGTTTGACAGTAGTCATGTGTCTTTCTGCCAATAGCGACAGACGTCAGTGTTAGCCGTGATCGTCTAGAGGTTAGGACCCCACGTTGTGGCCGTGCTAACCTAGGTTCGAATCCTGGTCACAGCATTGACATTTTGTACATATTTTACAGTCCAAAATCTGAAGAATTATTTGTTTTTATAACATTGTTTTTTGACGTCATACTTGCTGATAGGTTACTCTTATAACAATGTTGATCAACTGAGATAAAGATTTCGTGGTTTCATTAACGCTGGTGGGTTACTGTTTAAAGAAAAAACCTTAACGTTCACCTCAAATATTCAGCGTCCAAGAAATATAGGCCACTGGCAAACTGGAACGTCTGTGAGCATCCGGTGTATTATTTGGAGCTGTCCCTTTTGAGAGAAGTTCCGTGTTCGAAGTGGTCTGTCTACATTGGGTATATAGTGTTTAAAACTTGTTATTACACGTAATCTTATTTAATTATGGAGTTAGCTAAAAAGCGATGGGTCACTGCACTTCTCCGTGTAAAGAGCAGTCGATTGATGCTTGAACTGTTGTCAGAGACCGTTAGTACACCGAGATACATCGTCTCAAAAGAAAGAAGAAAGCAGAAGAAGAAAGAAGAAAGAAGAAAGAAGAACAATTGACCATTTTTGTACCCTTTTTTTTGCTCTCTTTTGACATTTTAACCGACGTTCTGACACTCGCTGGATTCGTAAGACGCTTCTATGTAAGAATATGTGCTTTTTGAAACTTATAAGTTGATTTTAGTTGATATTTGGATAGTTTTGTTTTGTAGGCGTATATAGGCGTGTATGGGCCATCCCTATATAGAGAGTGCTACCGCCTCTCTGATATATATACAGTCATGATCATATTTATTGGCACGGCCCAGTAAAAACCTTATTTTCTCTTAAAAATCCTCCAGAAAACGGTTAAATCAAAGGAAATCACAAAGTATAATATACATTTTTAACTATTCTTTCCAACTCAACAATCGAATTAAAAAAAAAATGAATAATAAAGAAATTACAAACGATATTTCAAAATTCCAATGTTCAAATTTATTGGCACCGTAATTCTAATGATCGATCGTATGTCCTTTAGCCTATATTACTTGCTGTAGTCGTTTATTATAGTTTTCCACTTACTTGTAGCATTCTTCAGCAGCAAATTTAGCCCATTCCTCCTAACAATAATCCTCTAACTGAACGAGATTCTTAGGCTTCTTCTCCATTACCCTCAATTTTAAAATCCTCCACAAATTTTCAATGGGATTGAGGCCTTGGCTCTGGGATGGCCACTCCAAAACTTGATATTGTTATCCTCAAGCCATTTCTTAGTCAGATTAGCCGAATGCTTCGGGCCATTATCTTGCATGAAGCACCAACGTCGACTAAGTGACAGCTCTCTAGCAGTCCTTCATTTTTTCATCTAGGATTTTAACATAATCCTCCTTTTTCATGATGCCTGTGACCTTAACAAGTCGTCTTGGTCCAGTGGTAGCAAAGCATCCCCAAAACATCAAACTGCCTCCGCCGTGCTTCACACTTGGTACGGTGTTCTTAGGCAAGAAAGATTTACCAGATTTCCTGTAAACAGAAGAAACGCTATTATGGCCGAATAACTCAAATTACGTTTCGTCAGACAATATAACATGTTTCCAGAAGACAGCATCTTTATCAATATGGCGCTTTGCGAACTCTAGCCTTGCTTTCAGATGCACGGATTTCAATAAGGGAGTCTTCCTCAGGCGGCATGCTTTCAAACCAGCTCTTTTCAAAACTCTACCAACTGTGTGTCGGGACACGTTCACTCTAGAGCTTCTCTGTTCCTCTACAATCTCCCCAGCGGTGATCCTTGGATTTTGGTTTACACGTCGAACTATTTTTTGCTCTGCTCTCACGGACAGTAGCCTTTTCTCTCCCAACCTTCCAAATTCATAACGTGACCTTGTGATTTGAGCTTCTTTATGATGGCTCGAATGGTGGATTTGGGAAGGTTTAGCTTCTTAGAAATCTTATCGTAGCCCCCCCCTTCGGAATGACACGCAATCACACGCTTCCCGAGGTCTTTGCTGTGTTCCTTTGTCTTAACCATAACGAAAATTCCTTGATTTAAATTAATTCAAAGCAAACGCTGTGTAATAATTATCTGAAAAAGAAGAAATTTCTAAATTAACCTTAAATAAGCATAATAAGGCTACAAAAAGTTAACGAAACCATGTCAAACATGAAAATGGTTGTAATTATACTGGTAATACATGAAAATATTAAGCCGTGCCAATAATTTTGAACACGGTAATTTAGAAATTTCGTTTGTAATTTCTTTAATATTCAATTTTGTGAAATTCAATTGTTGCATCAGAAAGAGCAATTCAAAATACATATGATATTACATAATAACCTTCGATTCTGACCATTTTTATGAGATTTTAACAAAATATGATTTTTTATTGGACCGTGCCAATAAATATGATCATGACTGTGTGTGTGTGTGTGTGTGTGTGTGTGTGTGTGTGTGTGTGTGTGTGTGTGTGTGCGCGCGCGCGCGATAAACTTCCTACACTTGTAGTTTATGTGATTGACCTTGTACACTTGTAATTCATGCGATAAACTTTCTTCACTTTTAATGCATACGATAATTCTCCCACACTTGTAGTCCATGCGATAAACATCCTAAACTTTAGCTAAAAATACTCCGATTAACTCAACTTTATTCCAAATCCCACCCATTCATTACGGATACTGGAAGACTTTCAACACTTTTCTTTCTCCTTTTCTGAACTCTGCTTCCCCACTGTACCAATCTAAAAAATGTATATTACTGATCAACTCCCGATCCAGATTGCTCCCATATAAATCAAGACCCAATTTCAGTGGCCCCCATATATTTTGTGGCAATAAATGTAAAAAGTTTTATGTTGTTTATGTTTCGAATTATTTTTAGATCATTTTTTTTTTTTTTTTTGTTTACTTGGACTCTTCTTGTAATTTCGAACGGAATCGTTTATTTAATCCACGGTAGTAGTTTGCTCTTCTTGTTGTCAGCTATGATCAGGTTGGAGTCCTTAGTAATTTCTAATTTTATTCTCATTTCCGCCTATACTGAACTTTGGACAATCAACCAACAGGGGACTGTCACTTATAACTGATTTTAACATTACACTTTTATCCGTTGCGCCACGGGTTCTTGCGGTCATAGATGACGAAAATGAGAGCAATTTATCCCCGTGAATTAAAAATGGCTTCAGTTTGAAATTCACTATAGATTACCGATTTCGACAAAGCTCACCGGAAAAGGTCGGAGGTTACTTCGGCCGAAACGAATAGTAGTCCGAATTGTATTCCAAATAATACAAAAACCATTGTCGGATAATTTGATGTCTTAAATTTGAGGATGGATTATAATATTCTGCACTAATATCTAATTTCTGCACTGATAGGGGTTTTTTTTCACAACGAATAGCTTTGTTCGTTAAAGGAGTGTTTTGAAACCACTTCATATGTTTGAGAAGGGCACAAGGAATGGTAGAAATTGAATCATTCTTACTTAATGACTGGAAGACGCACTGAAAAAACCCCGGAAAAAGAAAAGAATAAAATAATGTAAAGTTCGTGTGCTGAGCAGAACAGCACGTGCACGCACGGGACCTCGTGACCCCACCCTTGAAAACAACAGGAACAGCGGCAAAAAGGACAGAACGAACCCTTTTCCGTCAGCAAATACGTATGTCTTTTCCAGACCTACTTCCGGTTCTGCAAATGAGTAACCAATATTGACTTCCTGCACCTAAACATATAATATATTTGCCTCGCCTTACATGTTCCATGGAAAGAATTATAAACGCTTTTACGATCATTTTATATCGCAGCACATATGAGTATTTTACTGCGTCCGGTGTCTTAAAAAATAGCTGATTCTCTTTATCCACAAAGAATATCCACTACTTATTGAAAAAAAACCCGTCATTTTTGCAGATATATATATATATATATATATATATATATATATGTGTGTGTGTGTGTGTGTGTGTGTGTGTGTGTGTATGTGTGTTTGTGTGTGTGTGTGTGAAAACATTGTTAATTCACTGCCCACATAGCAGCAGTCGAATACCGCAACGGTTAGAAGCTCCGACTGTCGTTTGGGCGGTCGGGTTTCTATTCTAGCTTGAGGTAGTTGCTTGTGTAGTGGCACTAATGAGCTGTGAAATAGCGAAACAGTACTGTATGTGGATGACTATATATATATATATATATATATATATATATATATATATATATATATATATATATATATATATATATATATATGCAACATTTAACTCTTAGGCACATTTTATTAAATAAAATGAACGTTTTTTTATCTATTAATTCTATTTTTCATCCTTTCAAACTTCTGAATAGCGATCTTCACTTCTGGCGGGAATTGGCTGATGATATATAAATGGATACGTTTTGAAGACTAAAAACAGAACATTTTTTTTAAATAAACAAATTTATTTGCTTATATCAGATCTATTTCGATGCTACACATTTTTATCAATGACGAGTCTGTTTTTTTTGTTGTTTTTTTTTTCTTGAACGCATGATGAAATTCGGCGTGCGATACAGAGTTTTAACAAAATATATAGTAATTAATCTACAAAGAATTTCCTGGGTTTAATCCTCGTAAAGAGTTGTCATGCTGACGAATCTTCGCGAGGACGACACACGGAAAATTCTGTGTAGCTTAATTGGCACACATTTTTATAACTTGCTACACAGCTCTACTCACGCAAATTTATCCCAAAGCAGCAAAACTGAAGGAAAATTTGGACATATTTTATTGGTTTGAAAATATAGTAGTAGTATATCTATCTATCTATCTATCTATCTATCTATCTATCTCTCCGTCTGTCTATCTATCTATCTATCTATCTCTCTCTATATATATGTATATATATATATATAACTACTTCATTTACTCACATAAAATTAATATACGAAAGTATAAATTTATGCGTAAACTTTAAGTATTTACTTCAAAAGTACTCAATACGTAGGTAGAGCTAGTTAGTAAGTTATTAAATATATATGGCGATTAAGCTACACTGAATATTCCGCAGTTCATCCAGTCTAGGATTCTTCATGCTTATGGGCGAATTTTGTGGTTGTCTGTCGTTTTTATATACGCACCTTCTATTGAGATTTTAGTTAGCCAATCAGCTTTCTGGTATCCATCCCGCCCTTCATATCAGCCAATGAACATGCACTTATCGGACAAAGGCCTCCTTGACGTCTGGTTGACCTGTTCCTTTGTGTGTGCTCTATTTAGCTTGTATATCTAGTTTCTTGACCTGTTATAAATCTAGGTTAGAGTTATTTTTATGTTAGTTTATATATATATATATATATATATATATATATATATATATATGTACATATATATATGTGTGTGTGTGTGTGTGTGTGTGATAGTTATGTATATTCATATTTATTGTATTTATTTGTTTATTGTCTATTGTTTTTGTTAGTTTTAAAGTTATTTTGTAGCGCTATCCTAGAGTAAATTTTATCCTGTGAACACAGTTGTTCGCTATTTCTCTTCTACAGTTTAATAGATGTTGGTGTTCTTTAAAGTACAGGATAGCAAATTTTTCATGAAAGCATAATCTACATGGGTCGTCTAGGTCTCTACATGTGGTAGCTTGTCTTATTATTTTCCATTCGACTACCGGCGAATATCCGCTTTCCTTGAGTTCCCAGTATTTATTTGCTAGCAATGTTGATGCAAACACTGAAAACCAATGCATATAATATTATATGTCAATATACGATTTAATATAGAGACATAAAATTTTAACAATAATTTTATGCAAAACTTGTAAAACATGACAGAATTCTCATATGATTATATATATTTTTTTTATTTTTTCAATTTTTCTAATACTGTTTTTGTCCGAATAAAAACAAAAACAAATGAATGTTTCATAAGTATCGCGAGCACTTTCGATTTCTTATCGAATCATCCTTATGTGAAAATAATTAGAAAAAGTAAAATTCGGAGAACAGAGAATAAAAAAAAAAACAGCCAAGAACGCCATTTAAAGAAAGAAGATATTAAAATCACTTATTATTACATTTCCAGTAAAAACGTTTACAAGTTAAATACAAAGAAAGTATTAGAAATTGTGGTAAAAATAAAACACGTACATTAGAACAAAAATTCTGTCAAGTTTACTAATGTTTGCTTAACATGGTTGGTTAGTTGTTTTTGTTTTACGGCATATCAACCCTTTTCAGGTTATTTAACGCTGAATTCAGTGATTTTGAAGAAAAATTTTTTATAGAATATATATATTTTTTCAAGTTGGTTTCTATTTAACCCATAGTTGGGACCCTAGCACGTACTACCACTCCGGGTCAGAGTGGACCTGGGAGCAATGGCAATTAAAGGGTGGCTCCACACTCCCCAAAGCCTGCAAGCTGGGGCCTCACCATCAGATATAGTTTAAGGTCATATCCAGAACCTGCTTAACATGGATAAATGTTCCTTGATTACACATTATATATATATATATATATATATATATATATATATATATATATATATATATATATATATATATATATATTATATGCCTAAAACTCCTATCCTTTATGGAGAGGAGACAAAAACATGCTGCTAAGGTTTCAAATGATCTGAAATAACAGCAAGGGGAAACTTGATTCCAAATATTTCTCGTATGCTATATCCCCCCTCTTTTGGAAATAGGGTACGATTATGAACATCTCCAGTATAAAATAATCCTTATACACTGTGAAATTTACTTTATGTTTGAAAACACAAAGAGGAGCGATAAAACATGAGACATTTTTTAATCAAGTCTCCTTTGTTGTTATTTTAGATCATTTGAAACCATAGCAACATGTTTTAGTCTTCCCCTCATCAAGGCCTGAGATTTGGGGAAAATATCAAATATTTTGTAATCCATATGTAAAACTAGGAAAACAAACAACTATGATTGAAACATTTTATGGCCGTAAAAACGTGGCAAAAGTAGGTTCTGGATGATGAAGGATCCCCTAAACGTGCGACCTAAAGGGAAAATGCCACGTAGCCCACTACACATTTCAAGTCATTAGCTTTTCAACGAGCCTTTATTTGTTCAATTCTGACCAATAATCGCTGAGATTTCGAACTTATAAGAAAAGGTGGTATATATATATATATATATATATATATATATATATATATATATATATATATATATATATATATATATATATTAGTGGTTTGGCAAGGCCACGGAAGAGACAACCAAGCAAAGAAAAACCCGAAGAAAAATTTATCCCAAAGCAGCAAAACTGAAGGCCAATTTGAGCATATTTTATTTGTTTGAAAATATAGTAGTAGTATATCTATCTATATATCTATCCATCTATCTGTCTGTCTGTCTGTCTATCTATCTATCTATCCATCTATCTCTCTCTATATATATATAACTACTTCATTTACTCACATAAAATTAATATACGAAAGTATAAATTTATGAGTAAACTTTAAGTATTTACTTCAAAAGTACTCAATACGTAGGTAGACCTAATTAGTAAGTTATAAAATATATATGGCGATTAAGCTACACTGAATATTCCGCAGTTCATCCAGTCTAGGATTCTTCAGGCTTATGGGCGAATTTTGTGGTTGTCTGTCGTTTTTATATACGCACTTTCTATTGAGATTTTAGTTAGCCAATCAGCTTTCTGGTATCCATCGCGCCCTTCCTATCAGCCAATGAACATGCACTTACCGGACAAAGGCCTATTTGACGTCTGGTTGACCTGTTCTTTTGTGTGTGCTCTCTTTAGCCTGTATATCTAGTTTCTTGACCTGTTATAAATCTAGGTTAGGGTTATTTTTATGTTAGTTTATATATATATATATATATATATGTACATATATATATGTGTGTGTGTGTTTGTGTGTGTTTGTGTGTTTGTGTGTGTGTGATAGTTATGTATCTTCATGTTTATTTAATTTATTTATTTGTTTATTTACTATTGTTTTTGTTAGTTTTAAAATTATTTTGTATCGCTATCCTAGAGTAAATTTTATCCTGTGAACACAGTTGTTCGCTATTTCTCTTCTACAGTTTAATAGATGTATGTGTTCTTTAAAGTACAGGATAGCAAATTTTTCATGAAGGCATAATTTACATGGGTCGTCTAGGTCTCTACATGTGGTAGCTTGTCTTATTATTTTCCATTCGACTACCGGCGAATGTCCGCTTTCCTTGAGTTCCCAGTATTTATTTGCTAGCGTTGTGTTCATACGGTGTTTTTTGTTGTTGAATGTACTTTTGTGGTCATGATATCGAGTTTTGAAATCTAAGGAAGTCATACCTACGTAATATTTCTTGTTATTCGGGTTTTCCTTCGCAAATATTGTGGCCTGGTAAACTACGCTTTTGGTTAGACATTTATTTTGAAGTGGGAAAAGTGTGCGGAGTCTACAGTTGCATTTATCTTGTTTGTTATTAGTATTTTTATTTTTATTTTTAGTATGGTTGTTGTTGTCCGGGGTTGGTTTATTATTGTTATTATTATTATTATTATTATTATTATTATTATTATTATTATTATTATTATTTCTACTAGTGTTAGTTTTATTTTTGTCATGGTGTCTACTTTTTTATTGTTTTTTTTTGTTTTTGTTGCTTACATTGTTTTATTTAATATTTTCTTATGATGTGCTTTAATTATCATCTCTAAATTTTCACAGCAGCTGTAGGATAACTTTAATGTATTTTTATTGAACATTTTGTGTAAGGGGTTGGTTGCGGGAAAGTGTTTTTCAATAAGGTCTAGAAATTTCTGGCCAAGTTTTGTTTTTAACATTTGATTGTATGGGCCGTATACCAAATTATAGTTCTTGTTCTTCTATTTTTACTTTTATTATAGTTATTGGTGTTTTGTTGCTTATATTTGATATCGATATTTTTGTATCCACTATTTTTTAGGGCTGTTTCATAGATATTGGTTGACCTGTTAAATGCATTTTTATCGCTTGAGTTATTGCTGAGTCTACTTACGATTGAGTTAGGAATGTGTTTTATAATTGATGGTGGGTGGTTGGACTTAGGGTTTACGTATATTAGAGTAGCGTTATTTTTTAAGTAGGGTTCATGTGCGTTTTTATCTAAATTTAACGTGACGCCCAGGAAGTTTGTTATTTTTATGTTAGCTGATACGTCTGCTTTTAGGCCTAATTTTTTCATTTCCTTGTGTATGATTTTCTTAAAGTTATCTCCCTTGACTTTGTTGAAGTCTTTTATTATAGCTAGTCCATCATCTCTATATAGGCCGATATCTGTAGTATCAAATATGCTTGTGAGGGTATATAGAATGAATAATCCCACAAGATCTGATGCCTCTGCAGAATCCCTGACACTCATCGCCAAATCAAACGCATTTGTCATTTTAGTTTTTATCCATTGGTTATTGTTATTTATTAGAACTGATTTTCTACATTTTTAATGATGTTGATTTCTTCCGAGGATATATCAGTCTATGCCTCGGCAAATTCTAGGGCAATGTTAAAAAGTTCTTCGCATATCGACGGATAGAAGTCTATGATGTCGAATTGTATAAATGTACATTTATCTTTGTTTCCTATATTTTTAAACCAGGTGATTGCTTCGGCAGTATTTGCCCACTGGTTTAATTCTAGGTCTTGTTTGATTTGTTTGTTTACTCTAGAAAGTATTGTTTTGCTAATTCTACCTATTTTTGGTTTAGTTGGGTTTATCAAGCGGGTGCTGGAATTATTATTAAAGACCCATTTGTGGTCTTTAAGCAGAATGTATGCCTCTCCAGGTTTCAATTTGCCAACTTTATCGCTAATTTTTAATTTATCGGTCATTTGCTTACTTTCAGTATTTATTATATCTATGTAGTCGCATTCGTTTGTATCTAGTTTTTTGTAGTTTTTTTTAATGTTTTCTGTGATTAGTTTGTTATATTCTTGTTTTTCTATTTTATCAAAGTTTCTAGTTTTTCTGCTTTTACAAAGATTTTATTAAAGTTGTTTGTTTCTAACGATGTTGTGTAGTTGCCGTTGGAAATTGTTAGGTTGATTGTGGAATTCTAAGTTTTTAATTACGTTTAAAAGGTTATTTTCAAAGTTTATCAAAACATGGAAAGAGTGGGTTTTAAAATAACTTAAACGCAGTACAGAAATGAACGATGTAAAAAAAGCAGACAGTATTAACAATTGTTTATTTTGATAATTTAAACGCAAAAAAAAACAAAAGAACAATTGGGACGCTGAAATATTAACGTTATTATTTCGAAATTATTATTTAAAATGGGAAGAGTGGGGTTTAAAATAACTTAAACGTAATACAGAAATGAACGATGTAAAAAAAATTAAAAAGCAGATATATCAGAATTTGAATTTAACTATAAGTATTATAGTATCTGTTCAGTGCACATTTACCTATAAATATGGCCAACCACTTATAATTCAATAAGTGTAAATTTGTTTTTTAAAAAATAATCAATTATAATAAACAGAACGACTCATAAAAATCTATCTATATTCTTTTTTCATTTGTATATACTTTCATAGAAATGTTTTTATATGTCAAAAGTGAACGTGTCTGTGTGTGTCTGTGTGTTTGTGTACATTTCCCTACGCAATAACTCTGTCAATTTTTAGTCTACAGACTCGAAATTTGATATACAGGGTATGGAGCTGAGAGAAAATCTTTGGGATCCGTTTTCGGCCAGAAATTTGGCTGTTAAGGGGTAAAGTTTAAGGATTTGACCTTTGAGAACTTTACCAAACTCCACCGACAATTTTGGGTCTATGCACTTGAAATTTTAGATATAGGTTACTTGGACATGGATCTAACTTAATAACTTAATTTGAGACCAAAACAATAAATTTTAAGTTGTCATAATAGGGGTCAAAGTTAAAAAAATTGACCTCTGCGGTCTCTACTAAATTACTCAGGCAATTTCTGATCTAAACATTTGAAATTTTACATAAAGGGTATTCAGAGATAGGGCAAGTTTTTTAATCGGTTTGGGTCGAAAATTTTTAGTTACCAATATATAAATGTATGTATGTATGTTTGTTTGCATGTCTGCCTAAAACTGTCGACAGAGGCGACGGATTTTACCAACATCAGTATCGTTTTAAAGTTCGACCTTTCAGGCGACAAATATCGAAAAATTGGCTAAAAACATTAATATCTTAACCTTCAACTGGGCACTTTTTTAATACGGGGGGTCGCTTTTTTCACCGATATTTTTTAAAGTCATCGTCTCCTTTCGATTGTCTAGCCTTAATTTAAAGATAAGTAACTTCCGGTTTGTTGGTGGTCGTAACAGTAAAGACGTCAGGTATTTTTCCCGTTCTTTTCCTCTTTCGCGGTACGGGTTCTAGCCTGCCTTCCTACTACCATTTTTTTTTGTTCAACATAAACATTCAAGCACCCGGGCAACGCCAAGCTGAAATGTTAGTACACACACACACACACACACGCACACATATATATATATTCGTAGTAAAGTTAAATATTTAAATGCTCATGTCTTTGGTTCTATGGGACGAAACTACATGAAAATTTGCCGGCTTTTTGAAGATTTTATAATACTATTCTATCGTTTAAAATTTATGACAATTGGTAATAAGGAACCTATATTTACAAACCAATAAAATATGCTCAAATTGTCTTACATTTGTATATATAGTGTCCTGGCAAGCAGCTTCAGTTTTGTTGCTTCAGCTGTCACCCCTGTGGCCTTACTAGGCCACTAATATAGGAACGTTTTCTGTGTGTATGCGTGTGTGTGTGTGTGTGTATGTCTCTGAGTGAGTTCCCTTTGAAACGGCTGGGCTACTTTATTTTGGAAATTTCACACGAATGTGTCTGAAGGTGTTCTTACGTAGTATTTGTATGGGATTGTCTCCGATATATATATATATATGTGTGTATATATGTGTGTGTGTGTGTTTGTGTGTGTTTGTGTGTTTGTGTGTGTGTGATAGTTATGTATCTTCATGTTTATTTAATTTATTTATTTGTTTATTTACTATTGTTTTTGTTAGTTTTAAAATTATTTTGTATCGCTATCCTAGAGTAAATTTTATCCTGTGAACACAGTTGTTCGCTATTTCTCTTCTACAGTTTAATAGATGTATGTGTTCTTTAAAGTACAGGATAGCAAATTTTTCATGAAGGCATAATTTACATGGGTCGTCTAGGTCAATGACGTATCTTTGCTTCTGGTGCACATTCTTCACATGAGTTGCTTTCTTTGCGTCTAACACTATCAATATCTGCAACAGAGAGATGAAACTTTGACATCGATGAACGACAGCCTTGATATCTTGGTTGTAAAAGTCCGGAACGCGCTTTTCTTTCATCACTCTGAAATCGACGAACCCATCTCCTTACTGTGCTGGCATCAACTGCACCGTCTTCATAAACGTTTAACAGAATGTGAATGATGATCGATTCAATTTTTCTACACGAAGAAATTAAATGATGCATCTCTCCTTCTGATGCACATCCATGGCAGGGATTGTGTTCGTAGAGACATACAGCGAAGCTTTCAGATTAAATGCATAAATTCAGTTATCCTAGCAATGCAATTTACAATCCCCTCTTATCCATTCGAAGGGAAATTAAATAAATTGGAGACGTTACTTATGGACCACCTTTCATAGTTAATTTCAGTATTTTCCTCAGTTTTTGTCACATACCTTCTTTTTGCGAGTGTGCTTGCGAGAGAGTGTGTACGTGTGTGTGTGTGTGTGTGTTCGAGCGTGTGTGTGTGTAATTCCAACGTTGTTGTTTTGCCGAGAGTTACTTATCTAAATCTATAAGGGTAAAAAAGCCTTTGGCTGAATAAATTCTTGTGGAGAAAATGCATGAAATAGACAAATTTAACGAGGAGAATAGTGTACATCTGTTTTGATGCTATGCTTTAATCTTATATGACCTCGGCCAATGAATGGGATAATTCTTCTCGAATGAGGTCATTTTAATCCTAGTCTCAATCCAGAGATTTTCCTCATTAAAAACCATACAATGTGCCTCCGATAAGTTTCCAGACCTTTTTCGTATGAGCACTTTTATTGATAATACACACATAAAACTTTAGTCCCCTTTTAAGTAATCTCCTCCGGCTGCAATGCACTTGTTGTACCATTCCAACAACTTCTGGAAGGCCCCATAGAAGTTCTCTTATGTAAGCGTGTCAATGACCCTTATCACAGCCTCTTTCCTCTCCTCAATTCTCGCATAACGACACCCTGTAAGGTTTTTCTTGGGTCTAGAGAATAACAAAAAGTCACAGGGAGTAGGGACTGGAACATAGAGAGGAAGAGGAACTGTCTTGATGACCAACTTTGTCAAATAGTCTGTGACAAGGATAGAACAAACTTCAGACAAACTTCGCGCAAATCTTTCTCATCTTCGGTTCATCGCGAATAATTGTGTGTGCAGTTCCCACACTGACATCAAACTGTGCACTTTCCTTGAGCTTAGGAGATGAATAAAAGTCACAGGAAGCAGGGTCTGAACTATAGAGAAGGTGAGGAATTGTCTTGATGCCAATCTTAGTCAAATAGTCTGTGATGAAGATGAAATTGTGAACTGTTGCATTCTCGCAAATCTTCCACGTCTTCAGTTCTTCGCAAATAATTGTATTTATAGTACAGTTCCTATGCTGACATCAAACTGTGTACTTATTGTCTCTATAGACACACGACGGTCCTTATCCATGGGATTCTTTATTTGGCCAATCAACTCTGGTGTTCTGGCTTCCTTACTCCTCCCACACCTCTTATTATTCCTCACAGACTCCCTGCCTTCCTTGAATCTTTTATACCACTCAAAAACTAATGCTCGATTCACACAAGATGGTCCAAAAGCAGTCTGAAGCGTTCCATATGTTTCTATGACAGTTTTTTCCAATTTTAAAACAGAATTTTTTTGTATATTGTTCTCTTAAAGTGCCCTCATGTCCCGATTGCATTTTTGAAATTCATCAGCTGTTACGATCAGAGTTCGGTAGGGTGCATTCCTATTCCTGCTGTAGCTGTTCATTTGAACCTGAAATCAAAAATATTAGTTAGTCATAAGATATATAACAAGAATATACTGAATTTTCAAGACAATTTGAAACACTTGTATAAAAAGTCTGGAAACTTATTGAAGGTTCCTCGTATTTGATGTCAAAAAGATTACTCTCTTCATTCCACAACGCTATTAACACTTTGAATGCTAACGGCTTTTTGGTTCAGAAATAGAACAAAGGCTTTCTCTTTTTCACGTTATAAAGACAAGTACATTTTCATATATAATATAAAATACCAATATAACTGTTATTTTATTTTTATATAAATTAATTATGATGGGGAAGTCATAAAATAAAGACGAAACGTTGATAAATATTAAATTTGCTTTGTTCTATTTTAAGTCTCCATCACGACGGAGTATTATTTCCATAAGTCGCATCACACACATACATCTGTAGAAATATATTTTCATATAATATATATATCAATCCTTATTTAAAAAGCTCAATGTAATTACAGAGCAATATAGAGAATAAATGACAAAAAGTTGTATTCCAAAATTTATGATGTTGACCATATTATTAATTTGTTCTTGACAGTATGTTTCGTAGCGCAAAATCAATCACTTAATTATGATATCAATTAGTGAATCTATTATGCCCCTAACGCATCAGAAGAAATAGCAACAATCAATCCATCAAAAGGAATTGAAGTGTGATTTGACATGATTAAAATCCGAAAATTGGAAGAGAAGCTGCAATTACCTTTTTATTTTTCAATTACGCCATTATATTCAATAATTGATAGGATAATTAAGTGGTTGATTTTGCGCTACGAAACAGATACTGTCAAGAATTGTATAAGTAAACTGAATTAAAGGAATACATTATAAGATGGTCAACATCATGAATTTTGAAATGTCTTTTTATTATTTATTCTCTCTCTTTCTCTATACCTCTCTCTCTCTCTCTCTCTCTATATATATATATATATATATATATATATATATGTGTGTGTGTGTGTGTGTGTTATTTGTTTTTGTTTTTGCATTTGAATTCAATTATTTACGAAAGTGCATTTCTACCTAAATGCGAGTTGGGAACAATTTCCCCTTTAACCAACCTGATACCCCCACATGGGGAGCGGCATATATATTATTATTTTTTTTTTTTAATATAATCATCCACTGACACGTGTTTCGTTGTCTACGACTCATCAGATTGGCTGAATCTAGCGAGATTCGAAATCGGGACCCCATCGTAAGAAGTCCAAACCCTCACCACTTGTCCACCTCGTATATATATATATATATATATATATATATATATATATATATATATATATATATATATATATATATATATACACTGCGTTTAAAATTATTAACGAGATAACATTTTTTTACCAGTTTCAGAAACTGACCGGTAGTTTCGTATCAAAAGCTTTGACAAACGTTGACAATGCTGAGCTGCGCGTACTGTAAAATTTTCCTACTGTTCCGCGTAATGTTAACAATTTGCAATCGTAATTGCTGAATCCACGGTATTTGATGTGTGTCAAATTATTAAGAGGGCAGTTTGTTTCATCAATAAAATGGGTCGTACAGGTGGCTTGAGTAGTTCTGAAAAGAGTACTTTTACAGAACAACTAGCAAAAGGGAAAACTACCCTCGAAATACCGAAAATGACAGGAAAGTACCATCAAACTTTGAAGAACTTTGTCAAAGACTCTACAAAGGTACGTAAGAAATCTGATAAAGGTAAATCTAGAGTTGTTTCACGCCGTTCTCTACTCCAAATTAAACGTGAAGTTGTTAAGAACCCTGAACAGACAAGTAGAGAAGTCTTTAACCAAGCCGGATTAAAGAATGCCTCAAAAAGTACTCGATGTCGCATTCTGAAAGAATGTTAAGCCTGTGAAAAAAGCCTCCATTAAAGCAACACCACATACAAAACCGATAAAAATGGGCAGAGGACAACATGAAAACGGATTTTTCCAAAGTTTTGTTCACGGATGAAGTGCGCATCACTCTTGATGGCCCACATGGCTGGAGCAAGGGATGGGTCCTAGATGGATGACATCGTACTCAGCGTGTAAGGCGCCAACAAGGTGGTGGTTGGATAATGGTTTGGGCTGAGATTATCGGAGGTACTTTAGTTGGCCCATGGAGAGTCCCAGAAGGCGTAAAAATGACATCAAATGCTTGCATAGCTTTTCTGACGGAGCACTTTGAACCATGGCTGAAGAAGCAAAGGTTGACGTTCAGAAGAACCATTATTTTTATGCAGAATAATACTCCCTCGCATGCAGCAAACAAAAGCAAAGAGTATTTGCAATAACTGGGGTACTCTGGGGTACGGAAGATGGAGTGGCCTGCGAATTCACCAGATTTTAACCCAATTGAGAACCTTTGGAGTATCATGAAGCGACGCCGCTATGGAAGTGGACGCCTCTATGCAAGTGGACGCCAAATTAAGAACAAAGATGAGTTATGGGATGCTCTCCAAGAGGTACAGCGAGGAATAACTGTTGACGAAATTACAAATTTTACTAATTATGTGGACCAACATCTTTTACAAGTCATTCATAAAAAAGGATCGCATAGCCCTACTAATTATGTCAACGTAGAAATTGCTATGTAGTTATTGTGTTCTAAGCATTTTTCCTAGTTCATTTAATGTTTGGAAATTATTTCAATAAACAGGTTATGGGTATATTGTGTTTTTTCTCAACCTCGTTAATAACTTGCCACAAAGAAATCAAGATATTCCTGTCTTCTGCCATAGTTTCGCTAATACTGCTTTAAATACTTTTATTTTCTGACTGGAGTAGCTGAATAGTGTCGTAAGCACTTTCTCAAAGTTTCATGGATTTTTATTTACTCGTTCCTTAAATATTTTTAAAAAATGTAAACTCGTTAATAAATTGATACGCAGTATATATATATATATATATATATATATATATATATATATATATATATATATATATATTATCGATTTGCGAGCACCTCATAAATAACCATGAGTGTACAGGAACTTCAATGCTGACATGTTTACGATCTTGAGTAAGTCGCAGTCGCCCTTTCATTTAAAAATTCTATAAACTATTTTTATTAGGTCTTTGAGACCTTCTCTTTGCAAGCAAAAAGAAAATCTTTTAGGACTTAATTTGGTTTCTACGTAATTTTTCTCCCCGCTTATTTTTCGTTTTTTTTTTTTTTTTTACTCTCCCGCCATATTCATGATTATTTTTTATTTATATTTAATCGTATTTTCCTCGATTTAGCTCTGTTGAGCGAGGAACGAAACCTGGTTAGCTAACCTTTATTTTTTATTTTTTTTAATCACTATGTTGATTGGTCTGTATTAAGCCATAATTAAATTTTGTAAACCCCCCAAAACTTATATATATATATATATATATATATATATATATATATATATATATATAGAGAGAGAGAGAGAGAGAGAGAGAGAGAGAGAGAGTGGATGAAACGAGGAATATTCAGCGTAGCTTAATCGACATATATATTTTATAAATAACTATATATACATATAGAGAGAGAGAGGGAGAGAGAGATAAATAGAGGGGGTGAGAGATAGGGGATAGAGAAAAAAAAGGTATCTGTAGAAAGCCATATCTAATTAAATCGAACGAAATTGTTTTTTCCGTATGTATGTGAGTGCAGTTGTGATGACGTATTTTTCAGATCAGGTGACCTATAAATGACAACAAACAACTTGTAAAATAAATGAAACTCTGTGAGATAGGCAATCGGCAATTACGCATTAATCTTGATCACGCATTTTCTATAAAACTAGCATGGTTACCCAGCGTTGCTCAGGGCCATGAACAACACTATTTTTTTAAATGCTAAAAGGTGTGTATTAGCACCTTCCATTTAAAACAAAAACAGAATATATTGCGACGGTTGCTGCAAAGAAGGTGGCTTTCTCTATCGCACTAGAAAAGTACTCCCACCTGCCAATGTCCTTTATCCCTACAAGGCTACGATTGACCCATGCATGCAGCATTGTTGCCGAATCTGAATTGGTATATTAATCATTAACCACTAGTCTCTCACGGTTAGGCAGAATCATATAAAGGTCTCGCATTGTAAACCAAGCTTTGGCCCCTGTCCCATCGTCATAATGTAGCATCTCTGAGTTCGTAACAATGGAACTCGTAACACTAGCGGCCCGTCACACAAATATACTTAACTAAAGCGGCAAGCAGCAAAATCCAACCTCTTCATCGTAGAGGTCCTTGAATACTGAAAAGCTTTCTTCCTTGGCTGTACTAACATGTTGACACTTAAATGTAATGTGAACAGACATCTTGCTGCTCAATTCCCTCCATTGCGTTTCTGTTAGCATAGTCACTAATAGTAGTCGCTTATGTCCCAGTGGCCACGTGTATGGTTTGAGGTGAATAGGAGTAAAAACTTCTCTCTTTTCTCTCTCTCTCTCTCTCCTTCTTTCTCTTTCTCTCTCTCTCTCTCTCTCTCTCTATCTATCTATCTATCTGTCTGTCTCTCTGTATCCCATCTCCTCTTCCATATACATCCTATTTTATCTTCTCCCCTTTCTCCTCGCACTCTATCTCTATTATCACCGTCTCTCTTTTTCTCTTGCAGCTGACAGAAGATATCATTTCGTAAAAAAGTTCGATGGAAAACAATCGATCCAAATGCAGGCTACTCTTAACTCATGTCGTTCCTGTCAACCACTTTCCCACAAAAAAAAACATTACAAAAACATGTCCATATTCTGTTCAGAATACAATTCCAAACTCAAACACGACATATGGCGGAAAATGCTCGTTCAAAGTCAAGTATAACAGACTAGCGGAAATACTATTTTAAACTAAAACACAACAGATAGAAAGATGTGAATGATATTTCAAATTCAGACACAAAAAAAGAAATGCTGTTTAAAACGCAAGTTCGATAAACAACGGAATTGTTATTTAAATTCAAACACGACAGACAAACGGAAATACTATTTCAAATTTAAGTATTTAAAGACATATGGAGTGCTATGTAAAATTCAAGTACAACAGACAAACAGAATATTTCAAACTCAAGTACAACAGACAGACAAATTTTTATTTAAATTCAAACACGACCGACAAACTGAAATACTATTCCAAACTCGAATACGAAAGCAAGACAAAATTGCTATTTTAAACTCAAGTGTGACCGACTAATGAACAGACTGACGACCGGACAGAGCCTTCTATAATGATGCTTGGACGCCATAAAAATATCTCACTAATTTCTATCGTGAATATATTTATTATTATTTCTATAGATTCTCCCGTCGATAAAACGTGTGCAGTGTGGGGCGAACATTTACAAGCCACCCCTCCCACTCACAGGCAGATTTCCTTTTTCCGATTTCGGCAAATAAATTGCTCATTATGAAAGTGTGCACCCAGAACATCTGGTGACAAAAAAAAACGCACCACGTGGGAAAAATAACAGGAAACGAAACACAAAAGGAATTAAAAAATAAAATATAGTGCACATCTTCCGTGAGAAATATCTGAAAAATGGGTTGCTTTGTCAGTGTTAGTACTTATTAATATGGTTTTCTAGAATGGTTTTCTAGAATGGTTTTCTAGAATGGTTTTCTAGAATATTTATGTACGAGGTGCTTTCAATAAGTTTCCAGACTTTATTGGGCGGGCATTTAAATTTATCTTGGACTCTTGAAAAGTCAGAATGTTATTGCTATAATTCTTATGAGATGACTGACCAATTTTTATGATTTTAGGTTCAAATGAATACAGTATCAATTGGAATACACCCTACTAAAGCCTGACTGTCACAGTTGGCGAATTTCAAAAAGTGAGAGCCACTTTCGAAGAATAATATGTAAGAAAAGTTTTAAACTTGTAAAAATTGCCTCAGAAACTAACGCATGGAATGCTTCAGACTGTTTTGGGACAATCTTGTGGTAATCGAGCATCCGTTTTTGAGTGGCATAAAAGATTCAAGGAAGGCATGAAGTTTGTGAGAGATAATTAGAGGTGTGAAAGGAGTAAGGAAGTCAGAACACCAGAGTTGATTGGCCAAATAAAGAATTTCATGGATAAGGACCGTCGTGTGTCTTTAGAGACAATAAGTACACAGTTTGATGTCAGTGTAGGAACTGTACTATAAATACAATTATTTGCGAAGAACTGAAGACGTGGAAGATTTGCGCGAATGCAACAGTTCACAATTTCATCTTCATCACAGACTATTTGACTAAGATTGGCATCAAGACAATTCCTCACCTTCTCTATAGTTCAGACCCTGCTTCCTGTGACTTTTATTCATCTCCTAAGCTCAAGGAAAGCCTTAGAGACCGTTGTTGTTTTTTTTTTGTTTTGTTTTTTTGTTTTTTTTTTTGTATTTTTACACACAGTGATCACCTCTTATCAAGGCCCGGAAGCCACTCAGGCATAAGGTTTATTGCAAGTGCATTACGTTAGTGTGGAGATTTGATGAAGTGTTTACTTAAGGGGGCGGTTCATTAGGAATTTGTTAACGTTGGACTTGAAGACATCCAAGTTGTAGTCCGGTGGGAAGCAGGCAGACAATTGATGAGACCAACGAGACTGTGACGAGGGTCATTGATAAAATAACACAAGGGGATTTCTATGAGGCCTTACAGAAGTTGTTGGAACGGTATAATATGTGAATTGCAACCGGAGGAGATTACTTCGAAGGGCACTAGAGTGTCATGTGTGTACTATCAATAAAATTGTCCATACGAAAAAAATCTAAAAACTTATTGAAGGCATTACGTAGAATCATAGAATTACGTGATTAATTTTATGTTTCATATCCAAAATTGTTGCTATCATTTTATGATGACATCAAGAAAAGTAGCACCTATGGAGGGAGAGATTACTTTCAAAATCTATTTGAGCCGATAGGTTTAATCTGAGGTGGTTGTCTGAATTGATATTTGATTTCTCGCTTCTCCTAAGCACTTAAAGTAATTTGGTCAATGGTTGTAAAGAGGCGCGTGTTTTATTCACTTAACGTGACAGAATTGGTACGCACACACACATACATACACACGCACGTATATATATACATATATTAATATATACATATATATATATATATATATATATATATATATATATATATATATATATATATATATATATATATAGTAAGTTACAAAATATATATGGCGATTAAGCTAGCGTGGATGAAACGCGGAATATTCTGTGTAGCTTAATCGCCATATATATTTTATAACTAACTACCTAGCTCTACATACATATTGAGCACTGTTGAATTAAATACTTAATGTTTACGCATAAATTTCTACTTTCGTATATTAATTTATGTGACTAAACGAAGTAGTTATATATATATGTATATATATATATATATATATATATATATATATATATATATATATATATATTTAAATATTTAAATAATACTTTTCAAAATATTAGTATCTATGATTTTTTGATAACGGTTTCGAACGATATTACCCCCCACACTCGTTGCCGATGTTGTTTTTGAAAAGTGTCGGCTGAAAGACATCTTAATAGAGTTGTTCTTTTCCTCGTCCCCTTTCCCTTATTTACTACCTATTTAATCTAATTTCAATGGGTCTTTTTTTACATTGAATTGAAGTTAAGGAGAAAAGATATTTTGCAAGTGTATTTTAGTTTCTATTCGTCAGCACACTTTTCCTTCTTTAATAATAAATGTTAAAATTATATATATTATTTTATTCTTTAATATCAAATGTTAAAATTATATATATTATTTTTTTCTTTAATAATAAATGTAAAAATAATATATATTTTTTCTTCTTTAATAATAAATGTTACAACTATATATATTATTTTATTCTTTAATAATAAATATTAAAATTATATATATTATTTTCTTCTTTTATAATAAATGTAAAAATAATATATATAATTTTCTTCTTTAATAATAAATGTTCTAATTATATATATTATTTTCTTCTTTTATAATAAATGTAAAAATAATATATATAATTTTCTTCTTTAATAATAAATGTTCTAACTATATATATTATTTTATTCTTTAATAAAAATGTTAAAATTATATATATTATTTTATTCTTTTATAATAAATGTAAAAATAATATATATTATTTTCTTCTTTAATAATAAATGTTAAAATTTTATCTATAATTTTTTTCTTAAATAATACATGTTAAAATTATATATATTATTTTCTTCTTTATGAATATATGTTGAAATTCTATATATTACTTTCTTCTTTAATAATAAATGTTAAAATTATATAATTTTCCTCTTTAATATCAAATGTTAAAATTATATATATTATTTTTTTCTTTAATAATAAATGTAAAAATAATATATAAGTTTTTCTTTAATAATAAATGTTAAGATTATATATATTATTTTCTTCTTTAAAAGTAAATGTTAAAATTATATATATATTACGTTCTTCTTTTATAATAAATGTTAAATATATATATTATTTTCTTCTATAATAATAAATGTTAAAATTATATATATTATTTTCTTCTTTAATAATAAATGTTAAAATTATATATATTATTTTCTTCTATAATAATAAATGTTAAAATTATATATATTATTTTCTTCTTTAATAATAAATGTTAAAATTATATATATATTATTTTCTTCTTTAATAATAAATGTCAAAATTATATATATTATTTTCTTATTTAATAATAAATGTTAAAATTATATATGTTATTTTCTTCTTAAATAATAAATGTTAAAATTATATATATTATTTTCTTCTTTAATAATAAATGTTAAAATTATATATATTATTTTCTTCTTTAATAATAAATTTTAAAATTATATATATTATTTTCTTATTTAATAATAAATGTTAAAATTATATATGTTATTTTCTTCTTAAATAATAAATGTTAAAATTATATATATTATTTTCTTCTTTAATAATAAATGTTAAAATTATATATATATTATTTTCTTCTTTAATAATAAATGTCAAAATTATATATATTATTTTCTTATTTAATAATAAATGTTAAAATTATATATATTATTTTCTTCTTTAATAATAAATGTTAAAATTATATATATATTATTTTCTTCTTTAATAATAAATGTCAAAATTATATATATTATTTTCTTATTTAATAATAAATGTTAAAATTATATATGTTATTTTCTTCTTAAATAATAAATGTTAAAATTATATATATTATTTTCTTCTTTAATAATAAATGTTAAAATTATATATATTATTTTCTTCTTTAATAATCAATGTTAAAATTATATATATATTATTTTCTTCTTTAATAATAAATGTCAAAATTATATATATTATTTTCTTATTTAATAATAAATGTTAAAATTATATATGTTATTTTCTCTTTAGTAATAAATGTTAAAATTATATATATTATTTCTTCTTTAATAATAAATGTTACAATTATATATATTATTTTCTTCTATAATTATAAATGTTAAAATTATATATATTATTTTCTTATTTAATAATAAATGTTAAAATTATATATATTATTTTCTTCTATAATAATAAATGTCAAAATTATATATATTATTTTCTTCTTTAATAATAAATGTTACAATTATATATATTATTTTCTTCTTTAATAATCAATGTTAAAATTATATATATTATTTCTTCTTAAATAATAAATGTTAAAATTATATATATTATTTTCTTCTTTAAGAATAAATGTTAAAATTATATATATTACGTTCTTCTTTAATAATAAATGTTAAAATTATATATATTATTTTCTTCTATAATAATAAATGTTAAAATTATATATATTATTTTCTTCTTTAATAATAAATGTTACAATTATATATATTATTTTCTTCTTTAATAATAAATGTTAAAATTATATATATTATTTTCTTCTATAATAATAAATGTCAAACTTATATATATTATTTTCTTCTTTAATAATAAATGTCAAAATTATATATATTATTTTCTTCTTTAATAATAAATGTCAAAATTATATATATTATTTTCTTCTTTAATGATAAATGTCAAAATAATATATATTATTTTCTTATTTAATAATAAATGTTACAATTATATATATTATTTTCTTCTTTAATAATAAATGTTACAATTATATATATTATTTTCTTCTTTAATAATCAATGTTAAAATTATATATATTATTTCTTCTTAAATAATAAATGTTAAAATTATATATATTATTTTCTTCTTTAATAATCAATTTTAAAATTTTATATATTATTTTCTTCTATAATAATAAATGTCAAATTTATATATATTATTTTCTTCTTTAATAATAAATTTTACAATTATATATATTATGTTCTTCTTTAATAATCAATGTTAAAATTATATATATTATTTATTCTTAAATAATAAATGTTAAAATTATATATATTATTTTCTTCTTTAAGAATAAATGTTAAAATTATATATATTACGTTCTTCTTTTATAATAAATGTTAAAAATATATATATTATTTTCTTCTATAATAATAAATGTTAAAATTATATATATTATTTTCTTCTTTAAAAATAAATGTCAAAATTATATATATTATTTTCTTATTTAATAATAAATGTTACAATTATATATATTATTTTCTTCTTTAATAATAAATGTTACAATTATATATATAATTTTCTTCTTAAATAATAAATGTTAAAATTATATATATTATTTCTTCTTAAATAATAAATGTTAAAATTATATATATTATTTTCTTCTTTAATAATAAATGTTACAATTATATATATTATTTCTTCTTAAATAATAAATGTTAAAATTATATATATTAGTTTCTTCTTTAATAATAAATGTTAAAATTATATATATTATTTTCTTCTTTAATAATCAATTTTAAAATTTTATATATTATTTTCTTCTATAATAATAAATGTCAAATTTATATATATTATTTTCTTCTTTAATAATAAATTTTACAATTATATATATTATGTTCTTCTTTAATAATCAATGTTTAAATTATATATATTATTTATTCTTAAATAATAAATGTTAAAATTATATATATTATTTTCTTCTTTAATAATAAATGTTAAAATTATATATATTATTTTCTTCTTTAATAATAAATGTCAAAATTATATATATTATTTTCTTCTTTAATAATAAATGTTAAAATTATATATATTATTTTCTTCTTTAATAATAAATGTTAAAATTATATATATTATTTTCTTATTTAATAATAAATGTTACAATTATATATATTGTTTTCTTCTTTAATAATAAATGTTACAATTATATATATTATTTTCTTCTTTAATAATAAATGTTAAAATTATATATATTATTTTCTTCTTAAATAATAAATGTTAAAATTATATATATTATTTTCTTCTATAATAATAAATGTCAAAATTATATATATTATTTTCTTCTTTAATAATAAATGTCAAAATTATATATATTATTTTCTTCTTTAATAATAAATGTCAAAATTATATATATTATTTTCTTCTTTAATGATAAATGTCAAAATTATATATATTATTTTCTTATTTAATAATAAATGTTACAATTATATATATTATTTTCTTCTTTAATAATAAATGTTACAATTATATATATTATTTTCTTCTTTAATAATCAATGTTAAAATTATATATATTATTTATTCTTAAATAATAAATGTTAAAATTATATATATTATTTTCTTCTTTAATAATAAATGTCAAATTTATATATATTATTTTCTTATTTAATAATAAATGTTACAATTATATATATTATTTTCTTCTTTAATAATAAATGTTAAAATTATATATATTATTTTCTTCTTTAATAATACATGTTAAAATTATATATAGTATTTCTTCTTAAATAATAAATATTAAAATTATATATATTATTTTCTTCTTTAATAATAAATGTTACAATTATATATATTATTTTCTTCTTTAATAATAAATGTTAAAATTATATATATAATTTCTTCTTAAATAACGAATGTTACAATTATATATATTACTTTCTTCTTTAATAATATATGTTAAAATTATATATATTACCTTCTTCTTTAATAATATAGGTTAATTTTTTTTTTACACAGTGATCACCACTTATCAAGGCCCGGAAGCCACTCAGGGATAAGGGTTATTGCAAGTACATTACGTTAGTGAGATTTGCTGAAGTGTTTACTTAAGGGGGCGGTTCATTAGGAATTTGTTAACATTGGACTTGAAGACATCCAAGTTGTAGTCCGGAGGGAAGCAGGCAGACGGAACAGAGGTCCACAGGCGTGCAGTTCTAAGAAAGAAGCTTTGTTCATGGAATCCGCGTTTTGATTTAGGCACAGATATAGACTGGGGAAACTTTTCACAGTGGATTCAGCTAGACAGGTGTTTTTCGTGAAAGATTGGTGAGGGGGGACCAGAGATTAGAGTTCAGACGAGCATCTGCCATGGAAATAACGATAAAACAAGGATAGGCTCGCAACGTCTTTTCTGTGGGAGAGAGGTTGCAGGGAAGAGAAAAGGGCATCCCCCACTAAGCCACGAAGTCTATTTTGTACTCTGTCAAGGCAGGATAGGCGGTTTTTAGCAGCACCTGTCCAGATATGGCAACAGTATTCCATCCTTGGACGTAGTTGGCTTTTATATAGATAGAGAATTGCATCAGTAGTGAGATATCTTCTGGAGCGGTAGAAGGATCCCACCATCTTTCCAGCGACCTTGGCAACAGACTTGATGTACGTGTTCCATTTCAGATCAGGAGTAAAGGTAAAACCCAAAAGCTTGTCAAAACACGGGGCCTCACCCAGACGAGAGCCATCCATCACAATTGATGCCAGCTGGGGATCAGAGCGTTGATGATGTAAGGATAGGAGTTTGGTTTTGGATGCATTAAAGGTAACCAGCCACATCTTCCCCCACTGAACCACGCGCTCGAGATCAGAGGAGAGAGAATCAGAGAGAACTTTGTCATTTACAGCCTTTGATGTGTTGCCGTAGATGGTCGTGTCATCAGCATAGATGTCAACGAATGATTTAAGTATGTGTTTAGGGAGGTCATTGATGTAGATCAGGAAGAGAGTTAGGCCCAGGTTTGACCCCTGAGGGACTCCAGCATTTATATTGCAAGCCTCCGATTTTTGTCCATCTACCACTACTCTTATGAGCCTATCTGAGAGAAAAGATTTAATGATTGAGAAAACATTTCCAGTTATACCGTAGCTGGAAATCTTGGTGATTAACATTTTAACTACCTCTTGTAGTGACTGAAATTCAATCAGGAACTTCACAAAACATTTTCATCAAAAAGGAAGGTTACTTGATGTTACATAGTAAATTTTTCATTGAAGTAATTTTCAACTCTTGCTTAAATTTTATCTTGCACATTCAATACTAAAAACTTACCACAATCAGATCATGTCAGTTTTTCCTCATATCCATTTCTCGAACTTTTCACTGAAGAGCCTCAGGGTAAACTACATTTCTGCTGCTTTGATTTGGAGCCAGAATGTAGAGTTTTTCTGAACTTCCTGTCCGGCTGATGGAGACGTAGAACATACCGTGACTGAAGCAGTCTGATGTCAAGTCTACGCTAATGGTGTTAAATGTCTGACCTTGACTTTTGTTTATGCTCATTGCAAAACACACCTTCACAGGAAATTGGAGTCTCCGGAATTTAAATGGAAGTTCTGAGTCCGATGGAACTAAGGGGATCCTTGGCAGTAGAACGGTTTCGCCTTTGTAGGGACCACAGGAAATGGTGGCCTCAAGTACATTGGTGTGCAATCTGGTGATAACACATCTGGTTCCGTTTGTTGTTTTTGGCGGTTCCAAGGATCGAAGAATCATGATTGGCGATCCAATTTTGAGATTTAAAATGTGTGGAGGCATTCCAGATATCTCCAAAGAGTTTAAAAACTCCACAGGGTAGTGAACAGCTTCATATTCATTAGTAGCCGAATCAACTGACTTGTATTGCTTTGTGTCTCCTGGAAATTCATTCATTATTGAATTGTTCAAATGATTCACATTGCTGTTTAATGGCGAAATAATAGCCCTCTCAGCAAGCCAATCCGGTGATTTTCCATTGTTTTACAGGTCTGGGTACACTTTGTCTTTCAGTTGCTTCTGATTACCGACACATTTACCAAGCGCAGTTGGAATCTTAATCGTGTCAGGTGAAGAAGTGATAGGAAACTGACCATTACCGATTTGGAGAAGCAATTTTGAGAAGTCTGCTGTAGCTGTGTTATCAGAGATATAGGCTCTCATATTAGTAGTCAGTCTCTTCACTATAACGTGCCTCCAGAGATAGGATTGTTTCAAACTTGCATTGACAATGTTAGCCCTTGTGCCATTTTTAACCACTGGGAGGATTTGACGGAAATCACCGCAAAATAAGGTTGGAATGCCACCCATGGGATTCTTGTTTCCTGTGATGTCTTGCAGTGTTCGGTCAATTGCTTCATAAGCACTCTTGTGCGTCATTGGGGCTTCGTCTACAATGATTGCAGAGGTGTCTCTAATTACATTTGCCAAGGCTGAGTTACCAGTAATTTTGCAAACTGGCTGATCCATTCGATGAGTATCCAAGGGTACTTTAAAAGTGCTGTGAAGAGTGCGGCCACCTTGTAGTAGAGTAGCAGCAATGCCACTGGATGCTGTTGCAAGCACAATCTTTCTCATGGATCTAATCTTTGCAAGGATCAAATTGATTACAAAAGTCTTGCCCGTACCACCTGGAGCATCAAGAAACATCATGTTTTTGTTCATTTCACCTTGTGCTTCCAACATTGCCATGAATGAATTGTAAACTTCTCTTTGAGAATCGGTCAGTTTTTCTTGCATATTTTTTGCTTGTAGGGAAAGTCCTTCAGGATTATAAGTAACTTCACGTTGATACTCTCTCGCGAGTCTTTCATCTCTCCCTTGCGTTGGTGCAGGTAATCCATAGCTTGCCAATGGTTGACCGCACATAAGGAGAACTTTTTCTTCAATTAGACAAAGAGTTTTATTGTAGATGTCCTCATTAAAATCTGCTTCTGGATTGTTAACTTCTTGCCTGTATCTGTGAAGAATGTCTTCAGATATTACATCACGAAAAGCCATCCAGATCTCAAGAGGATTTCTTGGCTCACAGGCTGTTAAAATTATCACAAATAGGCTTCGCAAATTTGAAGGTGATTGAGTGGCACTTGCCTCTCCTACTGCTTGATGCAAGTGATGGTCATTTTCTAGAAGGCCTCGAGCAAGGCACGCTGCTCTGTATGTTTCAAACACCTGACCATTGTATGCTCGCAAATTTTGAAATGAAGTTGGACCAGCAACCTCATTGAGCAACAGGCGTAAGAAATAACACTCCCCTGCTTTTGGACTAATCGTGTAGATTCTCCCAATGCATGGTGCCTTCCATACATCATCATTTTCAGTACCTTCAACTTGTACCCCACGCATTCTTCTCATCCATTTCTTTGTCGATTTGTTCCAAGTGTAAAACTCAGGGACTTCTACGTATTTGAGACCCCTTGCAAAGTCATCCTCATGGCAGAGTTGAAAAAATGCTGTCAAAGTTGTGGCAGGCGGTGGACCTTGGGCTCGTTCCAGAGCAGTATCAGCTGAGAACATGACATGCTGCCCATTTTCAAGATGAACAGAAAGTTGTACAATTGGGGGGAAATGTTCATGGATGGGATGTTCCAATATCCTCCAGGCCGCCTCTGAACTGCCGAAATACCTTGCATTCTGGAACTGCTGGATCTCATCCACAATGTGACTTTGTACTTGGCCTTGTTGGTTAGCTGCTCCATCAGTTCTTTGTAGTTCAAACACTGCTTGATCACATCCTTTATTCACGTATTTGAGGACATATTTGATGCTTTGGATCGAGCTGCAAATTTCTACGTTAATGTGAGCGTTGAACTGCTGAAGGAGGACCTTGTTGTACGGAACAATCCACTGGTTTGTTATTTCTTGATTAACATACCGACCATTTCTCTTCATCCTTATTGTACCAGTCTGGCCTCCATCTTCTGGTTTTCTTCGCCTGTACTTGGAGTAAGAGTCTTGGCCTTGCTCGGTACACTGAAGAAATTCTTTTGGGTATTTTTTGGAACATTTGTTGTCAATCGTACATGGACAATTTGGATTAAATGGTCCACAAGGTCCATGCACCATATGTGCCATCACTTTAGCATGAAGATCAGGATCTTCCTCTTTGTCAGGGATCTCTGCAGATATGCAGAGATCCATCTTTTCTGGTAGAAGTTTGTCCTCTGGGGCCTGCCAGGTGAGGATGTGTGCATGCGGCAGTCCTCTTTTTTGATATTCAATACTGTACAGGAAAGCCCTCAACCTGCCAAATCCTCCCTTTTTAATAAATTCAAGTAACTTTTTTAGCTTCTGCTTGAAAACCCTGGCAACAATATCTGGACGATCCTGAGGGTCTTGCCCTTGAAGACAATTTTCTGTAATTTCTGTCCACTTTGGATTTGTTGTGAACGTGATGAAGAGGTCGGCTCGGCCCATTCGCCGAACATATGCCATGGCATCACTTTGATGCTCAAACATGTATCGAGGGCCTCCTGTATAAGTTGCCGGAAGAACAACTCGTTGACCAAACTGTTCTGGATTCCCATCCTCCCTAAGAATTGAATCTCTCAAGTTGCTATAATTGTCAGCTCTCAGGGTCTGTTGCTCACGCCTCAGGAACTGTAAACGTTCTGTTTCAATCTTGCAGTACACATCCACCAGCCATTGTTGAAATAGCCTTCGGTACCAGAGAAAATAGTTTCCAGGCCGAGTCATTAAATGGTACGAATAAAATTGCTGTTGGGTAACTTTTCGCCCATTGGATGCCTTCATGTAGATGTTGTAAGATGGAGAACCATAGGGGTACATTAACGAGTACATTAAAGTATCGTAGAGGGGATGTAGTTCGGAGATCCATTTTAATGTATCATTTCTAAAACGCAAGACAATATCCCGGTTAGCTGTTGGTTCATTCTCCATTAATATTCCAATCTCATACGTTGTTGTTGGAGCATTGAATCGCCGTGGATGCTCTTCTTGCGGCCTTCGGTCTTCCCTTATGACAACTTTATGTTCTACCAAGTGTTCTTCTTCAATCCTCTCCTTTGTTGTTTTCAGCTGACAAATGAAGCTGTTGTTCTCATGTAAAAATTCAGTCAGACTTTGGAGAATGTCTCTATTGAGTCTACTGTCACGTCCCCAATTATGTAGTTCCTCTTCCAGACTATCCAAGAAGTAGACTTGAATAAACTTTGCTGTTTCATCTTCAGGTGGTAAAAGACTCCCAATCTGGTGGCAAACCTGGCCTCGAATTCTAAAAGAAGGATTCCACCCATGTACTGCCGCAATTTTGTGACCAAATGATGTCATTGCAAAACAATTGTTATAACTGCGTAGATTTTGCAGAAAATCTTTAGAGATGGGACCATTGCCGGAGAGCAAATCTTGAAGCAACTGAGGCAGTGGTGGAAAGCTATCAAGCACAACTGAGGCAGTGGTGGAAAGCTATCAAGCACAACAACAGAAGAACAACAACAACCAGGGGTTTCTCCTTTAAATTTTACAGCTGAGCAATGTTGACATACTTTGTCCATTTTTCCTATATCAGCTGTAGTGAGAGAGTCATTTTTGTTGTAGAGCAATCCTTTTCTATTGCAGTGTTCTATTTCATGGTGTCTCAAAGCAGTCATTCGTTGTCTAGCTGCCTCGTTTTCTGTCAATTGCTGGGGCAAAGTCATACTCTCTCTCCATGCAGCCTCTCGTTGTTGCCCTTGGTATAGGCGAAAGCTTCGTTGGGTTTCCGATTCATTCTGATGTCGTTGAGCCACTCTCAACTGACCTTGTGTACGTCTACTTACCTCATATAATTCATTCGATCGTAATATTGCTTCTCTTTCCAGTGCATATCTTTGCCTTTCTTGAATTTCATCTTGTGATGAATTTAACCGCCTTACAGCATGTCTAGTTCTGTCAGCTTCACGTTGGGTTTCTCTTTCCAAATCTGACAGTCTTGCTCTCCTTTCTCTTTGACGTATCCTGTTAAGTTCTAGACGTCTTTCTCTATCTGAATTGTTTTCATTGGAGCGAATTGCAGCAACTCTTAGTCTATTAGCTTCCAATCTTTCCATTCTTTCTTCCTCACTTTCGTTTCTACTTCGTTTGGGTGGCATAATTTCGGTTTTAAACGGAATTGTTTAACGATATTAATGATTGTAAATTAATTAAGCGTAAAGGAAATGTATACTAACTGAAATGGACGAACTATAAATAATATTTCTGAATAGTACAATTATAAACAATTATATTGTACCTATTTACTATGCCTCCCCACGGGACAGAGTTAGACACCAGGGTCGTTTTTTAACGTGGAGAAAAGGTACAAAAATAAAAATTGTCTCAGTCGTGAAGGATTTCTCCTCCACCGAAAGAGAACAAGAAAATGAAGTGCAGCATCTGAAGAACAGATACTACACTTTGATCTTGACCAAAAGGAATGAATAAAAGCGACCTACGTGTGACTCATTACTTCCGGGTGTAAACGTCACAGTCTAAAAGTAATAATTAAAAAAAAGTAAATGTAAAATAAATGTAATACCAACTTAGGTTAACTAAGTAAACAGTACAATTAAAACAGTTCTATTAAAACAAATAATTACTAAGATCTAGGTAATTGTTAGTCTCATTGTTATGGTTTTAAAGAAAAAAATGTGTAAAAAAAGTTCTGCTTTTGTGAATACGTGTATTTCTTTTAAATTACATAACCTTTTTATTTTATTATTTATATCTCTTTTAAATTTATATATTTTGTTAGTAAACTTGAAGAAATTCAGTTGAATAAAACCTTGTTCGTGTTCTTTACGTTAAACTCATATTTTTATAAAAGGTTCATCCGGTTTAAAGAAAGCACTAAGTTTAAATAAGACTGGAAATAACTAATTCAATATATAAATAGAAAAATGAAATAAATATAAGCTTTAAGTCTTAAGATAGTAATAATCAAAATGTAATAAATTATTTGTAGTTCAAATCTATGATAAGACAGGCTTTCGAAATAGGCTCGACCAGAAAGATTAAATTGGAACGAAATTATAATCTCCGTGCCATTTTCAAAACAACCCCACAAAAGTAACGATATCCTGCAGTTGGTTAAATGACAATGGTTGTAAGAAAAATGTAAAAGAAAATGCGCTTATCTGTTTATTTTGACCTGTTTTATTTAATTAAAAAAAAATTGGCTATAACTGGAAGAGAGCGTTATGTTTTGGGGGTTGTTTAAAAAATAGAATGGAAATAAAGTTAGTTCCGTTTTAATTGTCTTTAATTGCGGCAAGCGCTAACAAAATCGAAAAATCACTGTTTACATTCGAAATGTTAACTTTTATAGGTTTACAGGTTTGCTGACAAGGCTGGGGGTGTTTAATACAATTATTTTACTAAATTGATTTTTTTCATTTAAAAATAAAATTATTTCTTTTTTAATAAAGTTTTATTTTTAAATATTTGTTTTTGTTTATTTATATAAAATTACGATAGTTGAATTGTATTCTTTCAATTATATTGGCAAGTAAAATATAAAAGATTAAAACGGAACGAAATTGAAATTTCCATTACATTTTCAATACAATCCCAAAACATAAAGCTTTCCTCGCCAATGAATTGTTTTGATAATATACGTAAAGTGAAATAAATCGAATATAAAATTAAATGAAAATATATTAAATAATTAAATGTTAAATAGATTTTGTAAATAGTACAGTTGAAATGATTAGAATATTTCCAATATGTAATAAGGTCGAGGTAATTAGTTAAAGAGATTTAATATAATGTGATATGCAAATGAGCATAAGTCATTCGATATGGGGGTGGTTTGTAGACTAGTATATAAAGAAATTAGGCATAGATTCTTATGTCTCCTTTAACAGAAACATCCTAAAATGGGTTCTAATGTTTCTCTACCAGGAGAGATCTCCCCTCTTACCTCCTTTATATTTCGTTGATGATGGAGAACTGTACACGCAGACAGAAACACACGAACCCTATTACTTTATAAAAATATAGATAGAAATGTTAAAATTATATGTATTATTTTATTCTTTAATAATAAATGTAAAAATAATATATTATTTTCTGCTTTAATAATAAATGTTAAAATTATATATATTATTTTCTTCTTTTATAAAAAAAACTAGCGAGGGGTACCCGGCGTTGCCCGGGTGTTTGTAAGTGTGTGTGAAAAAAACCAGGTGCCCGTGAAAAAAAACGAAGCTTTTACGACACGCAGTTGGAAAATAGTAATGTGTGAAAAAATAAAACAAGTGCGCGCTTTTGTATTGACGTAACGTCGATAGGTATTCAGCAGTTAGAATTCTGTGCGGGACAGTTTTTAATGAGGTCAATAAATCGGTTTGTTTGTTTGTTTGTTTTTAAAAACTCGCTCCCCCGTCTGATATGACGAAGTCGACATTGACCAAACGTTCATTGGCTCTGGGCCTGTGATTAGAGTCTAGTTTCGCTTTTTTTATACCGAAAACCGAATGGTACGAGGGGTACCCGGCGTTGCCCGGGTGTTTTTCGGGGTATGTGAAAAAAAACGAAGCGTTGACGACGCGCAGTTGGAAAATAGTAAAGTGTTTTAAAAAAAACAGGTGCGCGTTTTTGATTGACGTGACGGCGATAGGTATTCAGCAGTTATTTTGTGCGGGACAGTTTTGAATAAATTTTAAAAACCCGCTCCCTACAGTCTGATATGACGAAGTCGACATTGAACAAACTGGCTCTGGGCCTCTGCTTAGAGTCGAGGTTCGCTTTTTTTTATACCGAAAAGCGAATGTAACGCGTGCCGATGCGGGAAATGTGGAATAATTAAGGTTTGAAAGTCAATAAAATTAAATAGAGAGGCGAGCTCCGTGGATAATTCGTAGATATTACAATTTATAGATGATATAAAAAGTTTTAAAAAGTTGTGAAGCGAGCAAGCGCTTGTTTGAAAGAAGCCTTTCGTGGACATCGAGGAAAAGCGAATATACATACATACATACATACATACGTTTTCGCTTTTATATTCATAGATGTAAAAATAATATATTATTTTATTCTTTAATAATAAATGCTAAAATTGTATATATAAATTTCTTCTTTAATAATAAATGCTAAAATTGTATATATAAATTTATTTAATAATAAATGTTACAATTATATATATCATGTTCTTCTTTAATAATAAATGTTAAAATTATATATATTATTTTCTTCTTTAATAATAAATGTAAAAATAATATATATCATTTTCTTTAATAATAAATGTTACAATTATATATATTATTTTCTTCTTTAATAATAAATGCTAAAATTGTATATATTAATTTCCTCTTTAATAATAAATGTTAAAATTATATATATTATTTTCTTCTTTAATAATAAATGTAAAAATAATATATATTATTTTCTTCTTTAATAATAAATGTTAAACTTATATATATTAATATCTTATTTAATAACAAATGACAAAATTACATATATTATTTTCTTATTTAATAATAAATGTTACAATTATATATATTATTTTCTTCTTTAATAATAAATGTTAAAATTATATATACTATTTTCTTCTCATAATAATAAATGTTAAAATTATATATAATATTTTTATCTTTAATAATATATGTTAAAATTATATATATTATTTTCTTCTTTAATAATAAATGTTAAAATTATATATATTATTTTCTTCTCATAATAATAAATGTTAAAATGATATATAATATTTTCTTCTTTAATAATAAATGTTAAAATAATATATATTATTTTCTTATTTAATAATAAATGTTAAAATTATATATATTATTTTCTTCTTTAATAATATATGTTAAAATTATATATATTATTTTCTTCTTTAATAATATATGTGTGGTTTTACGAAGATCAGCTTCAATTAACGGGTTCAAATGTTCCTTCTCAACCGCATCTTCTAGGATCTCTCCACTATTGCGAAATAGTCCGTTAGTTGTTCCTGGGCCAAACGCATCATTGATATCACGAGCTCTATCCCCAGCTTTTCGGCCTAGATTGAACTGGAACAAGAACATCGTGCTGATTTGAATTTTGTCCATGCTGTCGAAAAGCCTGCAAATAAATGAATGAAGAGATAGGGAACGGTAACGAATCACACGATTCGATAGAGCGAAAACCGCGCTTCAAAATGATATATAACATATATATCAATGGATTAATTCAGAAATCGTATGTAAAATGTAAATATGTGAGAAAACGATATTATGTACCTATAATATATATATATATATATATATATATATATATATATATATATATATATATATATATATATATAGTAATTTATAAAATATATATGGCGATTAAGCTACACTGAATATTCCGCGTTTCATCCACTGTAGGATTCGTCAGGCTTATGCGCATAAGCCTGACGAATCCTACAGTGGATGAAACGCGGAATATTCAGTGTAGCTTAATCGCCATATATATTTTATAAATTACTAACTAGCTCTACCTACGTATTGAGTACTTTTGAAGTAAATACTTAACGTTTACACATAAATCTATACTTTCGTATATTAAATTTGTGTGAGTAAATGAAGAAGTTATATATATATATATATATATATATATATAATCTGTTTATTATACAAACATTTCTGATTACATATGTGCATACATGTTTCAGTGGCATCTCAATTGTATCATAAACATATTATATATATATATGTGTGTGTGTGTGTCGTCTTGCGAGCATATATACATATATAACCTAGCGAGTAATATTTATATATATATATATATATATGTGTGTGTGTATATATATTTATATGTATATATATGTATATATATACATATATATATGTATGTATATATATATATATATATATATATATATATATATATATATATATATATACATGCTAGACTACCCGTGACCCGTTGGGTCAGTATGTTATATTAGCTATGGAATTCATTTATGAGCGTGACACTTGTGACGTAAAGAAAAAATTTGTTTTTTTTACATAACAGAAACATTTCTATGAACATATATTAAAATGAAAAAAGAATATAGATAGATTTCTGTGAGTCGTTCTGTTTATTATAATTGATTATTTTTGGAAAAAAAATTGCCGTTACTGAATTATAAGTGGTTGGTCATACTTATAGGTAAATGTGCACTGAACAGATACCATAATACTTATTATAGTTAAATTCAAACTTTGATATATCTGCTTTCTTTTTTTACATCGTTCATTTCTGTATTATGTTTAAGTTATTTTAAACCCCCCTCTTCCCATATTAAATAATAAGTTCGAAATAATAACGTTAATAATTCAGCGTCCCAATTGTTCTTTTGTTTTGTTTCGTTTTTTTTTTTCGGGTTTAAATTATCCAAATAAACAATTGTTAATATTGTCTGCTTTTTTTATATCGTTCATTTCTGTAATACGTTTAAGTTATTTTAAACCCCATCTTTCCATGTTAAATAATAATTTTGAAATAATAACGTTAATATTTCAGTGCGCAGGTCATGAGCGCATGCGCAACCGGATGTCGTAAACCGGAAAGTTCATACATCATTAGAAGGTCATTTGAGTTGTACAAAACTCGTGCCCCGGCGTTACCCAATATATGAATAGTTTAGCTATAAAAACTATCCGTAAAATGAGAATTTCCTAAAACATTTTTTTAAATTTCCTGAAATCATATTTAATATTTTAGGATACATTTATTTGCTGAATCCACTGCAAACCTAAAATAGAATATTGTTTGGGATTGGGTTAATATTGTGTTATATAGGCCGGTAATAATCAAGACAGACGTTAACTAGCAAAAGTATGTCACAGAAGTACACGCCATGATTCTGGGATAATAACTGCCACGAATCGTTAGCGGAAACCCATTTTAAAGTCTTTGTGTCTGTTCATCATTCCTAAAATAAATATATTAGCTATGACATTACAGGCAGGATTAGGTTAGGGTGAAAAAAACAGTTTGTTTTGTATAATGCACATTGTTCGATGGAGTTAACTATCATCATTTATAGTCAACACAGGTATTTACCAATATAATCAATTTATTTGCTTGGTGTAAAGTGATTGCTGTTTTTATAATCGTTCCCCCCACACACACAAAATCTAAAATATTAAAAATGTTTAAAAATTAAATTTCCCTTTCCTATTTTAAACAGAAAGAAAATATTTTAGATGAGTAAAAAAAAAAAAAAAAATGGCCCCACCTTTATTTTCTCGTCTTCAGATTGAATAACCACTCGGCTATACACGTCGAATTCCAGCTAATTTGACAGAAATTGAGTGCTGATTTTTTAAAAATAAAGTGAGCTTTTCTTTAAAATATAAAGTATTTAATTTTTTGTTATTTCCCATTTTTGCTAATATTCCTCAGTCTGTTAAAAATAAAAGAAAAAAAGTGGAATTTGAAATTTGCGAGAGTTTAAACGACGTCGGAAAATTAGTCAATACCAGATTTTCAAATAAGACGAAATAATAACTAGTAAGTAAATCGGCAAAGTAAGAAATTATATAAAATAGTAAGAAAATATATAAAATAGTAAGAAAATATATAAAATAGTAAGAAATTATATAAAATAGTAAGAAAATATATAAAATAGTAAGAAAATATATAAAATAGTAAGAAATTATATAAAATAGTAAGAAAATATATAAAATAGTAAGAAAATATATAAAATAGTAAGAAATTATATAAAATAGTAAGAAAATATATAAAATAGTAAGAAATTATATAAAATAGTAAGAAATTATATAAAATAGTAAGAAAATATATAAAATAGTAAGAAAATATATAAAATAGTAAGAAAATATATAAAATAGTAAGAAATTATATAAAATAGTAAGAAATTATATAAAATAGTAAGAAATTATATAAAATAGTAAGAAAATATATAAAATAGTAAGAAATTATATAAAATAGTAAGAAATTATATAAAATAGTAAGAAAATATATAAAATAGTAAGAAAATATATAAAATAGTAAGAAAATATATAAAATAGTAAGAAATTATATAAAAGAGTAAGAAAATATATAAAATAGTAAGAAATTATATAAAATAGTAAGAAAATATATAAAATAGTAAGAAAATAAGAAAAGCATGGAATGTGGACAGAATTTCGAACAGAATCCTTTATTTACTTCCCGGGGGTAGCATGCTCTTGTTCCTTCATCCATGACCGGATAGAGGTCCTAAGTAATTCGCAATTATATTTTTCGGTCGTCCACACTGAGGATTGAACCTTCAAGAGAATATCACTTTTTACAATTGATTAGCCACGTACTCTATCCACGGATCCTCAAAAAATACAATTGCGAATTACTGAATTATTATTTATGAAAACAAAATAGATGACTTGAATGACATTAGCTTGAATTGAATCCGAATCAACAGTTATCAAGAGTTTTTGGTACAAATATTTATTACAAAAAATGGAAGGTCATACGATTAAACGGCAGTCACTCGGAAGAAGAAATATGTAAGTGTGACACACAAAATAACACGCTATCGTCTTAATATATAGTTTTAATATATAGTTTTAATATATAGTCTTAATATATAAATAGTTTCACCTAAGTCAAAGAATAAGGTGTGAAATTTCTTAAACAAGCACCATTTTATTTATGGACATATACATCGTTGCTTAACTATGTTAAATAAGCAATGTGATTTCAGCGATGGCAAATTCAGGCGAGAACTGTACAAGATTAAGTTTAGAAGGTACAAGAGGAAATGGGGACGGAGAGAAGGGAAGGAAAGCAAGCTCTAAACGAAGAGGGAGGAAATGGAGTTAGTGAGTAAGGATAATGGAAGGAGTGAAAAGAAATATATGAAGTCGAGAGAGACTGGGGGAATTGAGACGGGTTGGAGTGAAGAGTATATATATATATATATATATATATATATATATATATATATATATATATGTTGTTTTGTTTTGGCTTTAGCGATATGTTTTGAATGAATTCAATTATTTACGAAAGTGCATTTTTACCTAAGTACGAGTTGGGAATAATTTTCCCTTTTTTAACCAATTTGGTAGCCCCACATGGAGAGCGGTATATATATATTATTTTTAAAATATAATTATCCACTGACACGTGTTTCGTCGTCTACGACTCATCAGAGTGGCTGTATCTAAATTCGAAATCCTAAACCTTTACACCTGGACCATCTCGCCAACTCTCTGGATATATCGCGATTTACTTAGATGTTGTTTTGTTTTGGTTTTAGCGATATGTTTTGAATGAAGAATATACCCGCGTGTACAGCAAAGTCGCACGCGGGGCGCGGGTATATTTGCTAGTATATATATATATATATGTGTGTGTGTGTGTGATACTAAACAAATGTTAACCATTATATATATATATATATATATATATATATATATATATATATATATATATATATATATATATATACCCGCGCCCTGGGCATCCTTCCAGTTAGTGGATGTTGTAAAAGCAACTATTGCACAGGCTGTTTAAATTTTTTAACTAACTCTTGAATTGACTGAAATCCAACCATGAACTTTAAATCAAATAGATTATATCAAAGTTGACATTGGTATTGTAACACATAAAAATTCAAACATTTACAAAGAAACACAATGGTTAACATTTGTTTAGTATCACAAACACATTTTTATCACAAACGAAAGAGACTTTATGATATCATATAGTAAATTTTTCATGGAAGTAAATTTGAACTCATTGCTTAAATTATATCTAAAACATTCGATACTTCAAACTTACCACAATCAAGATCATATCACTTTTCATTATATTCTCTTCTATAAATTTTCATTGAAGAGCTTCATGGTTGACTACATTTCTGCTGCTTTGATTTGAAGCCAGAATATGGAGTTTTTTTTTCTGAACTACCTGCCCGGCTGATGGAGATGTATAAGATACCGTGACTAAAACATTCTGATGTCAAGTCTATGCCAATGGTTTTAAATGTCTGACCTTGACTTTTATTTATGCTTATTGCAACACACCTTTACAGGAAACTGGAGCCTCCGGAATTTGAACGGAAGTTTCGAGTCAGATAGAACTAAGGGGACTCTTGGCGGTAGAACTGTATTGCCACAAGAAATGGTGGTCTCAATCACATTGGTGCGCAATCTGGCAAGAACACATCTGGCTCCGTTAGTTGATTTTGACGGTTCCAAGGATCGAAGAATCATGATTATGGATTCAATTTTGAGATTTAAAATGTGCGGAGGTATACCAAATAGTTCTAAAGAGCTTAACAACTCCAAAGAGCGGTGAACAGTTTCACCTTCATTAATAGCCGAATCAACTGCCTTGTATTTCTTTGAGTCCCTCTGAAACTTCACCCATTATCCAGTTGTTCAAGCGATTCACATTACTTTTAATGGGGGAAAAATATTCCTCTTAGCAAGGCACTCTTGTGATGTTTCGTTGTTTTGCAGGTTGGGGTAAAGTTTATCTTTCATTTGCTTCTGTTTACCGACACATTTACCAAGTTCGGTTGGAATCTTAATTGTGTCAGGTAGAGAAGTGATTGGAAACTGACCAATTTGGATAAGCAATTTTGAGAAGTCGGCTACGGCTGTGTTTTCAGAGATATGGCTCTCATAATAGTAGTCAATCTCTTCACTATAATGTGCCTCCAGAGATAGAACTGCTTCAAACTTGCACTGACAATGTTTACCCTTGTGCCATTTTTAACCACTGAGAGGATTTGGCGGAAATCACCGCAAAAAGGTTGGAATGCCACCTGTGGGATACTTGTTTCCTGTGATGTCTTGCAGTGTTCGGTCAATTCCTTCATAAGCACTCTTGTGGGTCATTGGGGCTTCGTCTACAATGAACACTGAGGTACCAGTAATTTTGCAAACTGGCTCATCCATTCGATGAGTATTCAATGGTACTTTAAAAGTGGTGCGAAGAGTGCGAACAACTTGAAGTAGAGTGGCAGCAATGCCATTGGATCATGCTGGAAGCACAATCTTTCCCATGAATCTAATCTTTTCAAGGATCAAACTGATTATAAAAGTCTTACCTGTGCCATATTGAACATCAAGAAACATCACATTTTGCCTGTGCCATATTGAACATCAAGAAACATCACATTTTGCCTGTGCCATATTGAACATCAAGAAACATCACATTTTGCCTGTGCCATATTGAACATCAAGAAACATCACATTTTGCCTGTGCCATATTGAACATCAAGAAACATCACATTTTACCTGTGCCATATTGAACATCAAGAAACATCACATTTTGCCTGTGCCATATTGAACATCAAGAAACATCACATTTTGCCTGTGCCATATTGAACATCAAGAAACATCACATTTTGCCTGTGCCATATTGAACATCAAGAAACATCACATTTTGCCTGTGCCATATTGAACATCAAGAAACATCACATTTTACCTGTGCCATATTGAACATCAAGAAACATCACATTTTGCCTGTGCCATATTGAACATCAAGAAACATCACATTTTACCTGTGCCATATTGAACATCAAGAAACATCACATTTTGCCTGTGCCATATTGAACATCAAGAAACATCACATTTTGCCTGTGCCATATTGAACATCAAGAAACATCACATTTTGCCTGTGCCATATTGAACATCAAGAAACATCACATTTTACCTGTGCCATATTGAACATCAAGAAACATCACATTTTGCCTGTGCCATATTGAACATCAAGAAACATCACATTTTGCCTGTGCCATATTGAACATCAAGAAACATCACATTTTGCCTGTGCCATATTGAACATCAAGAAACATCACATTTTGCCTGTGCCATATTGAACATCAAGAAACATCACATTTTGCCTGTGCCATATTGAACATCAAGAAACATCACATTTTACCTGTGCCATATTGAACATCAAGAAACATCACATTTTGCCTGTGCCATATTGAACATCAAGAAACATCACATTTTGCCTGTGCCATATTGAACATCAAGAAACATCACATTTTGCCTGTGCCATATTGAACATCAAGAAACATCACATTTTACCTGTGCCATATTGAACATCAAGAAACATCACATTTTGCCTGTGCCATATTGAACATCAAGAAACATCACATTTTGCCTGTGCCATATTGAACATCAAGAAACATCACATTTTGCCTGTGCCATATTGAACATCAAGAAACATCACATTTTACCTGTGCCATATTGAACATCAAGAAACATCACATTTTGCCTGTGCCATATTGAACATCAAGAAACATCACATTTTGCCTGTGCCATATTGAACATCAAGAAACATCACATTTTGCCTGTGCCATATTGAACATCAAGAAACATCACATTTTACCTGTGCCATATTGAACATCAAGAAACATCACATTTTGCCTGTGCCATATTGAACATCAAGAAACATCACATTTTGCCTGTGCCATATTGAACATCAAGAAACATCACATTTTGCCTGTGCCATATTGAACATCAAGAAACATCACATTTTACCTGTGCCATATTGAACATCAAGAAACATCACATTTTGCCTGTGCCATATTGAACATCAAGAAACATCACATTTTGCCTGTGCCATATTGAACATCAAGAAACATCACATTTTGCCTGTGCCATATTGAACATCAAGAAACATCACATTTTGCCTGTGCCATATTGAACATCAAGAAACATCACATTTTGCCTGTGCCATATTGAACATCAAGAAACATCACATTTTGCCTGTGCCATATTGAACATCAAGAAACATCACATTTTACCTGTGCCATATTGAACATCAAGAAACATCACATTTTGCCTGTGCCATATTGAACATCAAGAAACATCACATTTTGCCTGTGCCATATTGAACATCAAGAAACATCACATTTTGCCTGTGCCATATTGAACATCAAGAAACATCACATTTTACCTGTGCCATATTGAACATCAAGAAACATCACATTTTACCTGTGCCATATTGAACATCAAGAAACATCACATTTTGCCTGTGCCATATTGAACATCAAGAAACATCACATTTTGCCTGTGCCATATTGAACATCAAGAAACATCACATTTTACCTGTGCCATATTGAACATCAAGAAACATCACATTTTGCCTGTGCCATATTGAACATCAAGAAACATCACATTTTGCCTGTGCCATATTGAACATCAAGAAACATCACATTTTGCCTGTGCCATATTGAACATCAAGAAACATCACATTTTACCTGTGCCATATTGAACATCAAGAAACATCACATTTTGCCTGTGCCATATTGAACATCAAGAAACATCACATTTTGCCTGTGCCATATTGAACATCAAGAAACATCACATTTTGCCTGTGCCATATTGAACATCAAGAAACATCACATTTTACCTGTGCCATATTGAACATCAAGAAACATCACATTTTGCCTGTGCCATATTGAACATCAAGAAACATCACATTTTGCCTGTGCCATATTGAACATCAAGAAACATCACATTTTGCCTGTGCCATATTGAACATCAAGAAACATCACATTTTACCTGTGCCATATTGAACATCAAGAAACATCACATTTTTCCTGTGCCATATTGAACATCAAGAAACATCACATTTTGCCTGTGCCATATTTAACATCAAGAAACATCACATTTTGCCTGTGCCATATTGAACATCAAGAAACATCACATTTTGCCTGTGCCATATTGAACATCAAGAAACATCACATTTTACCTGTGCCATATTGAACATCAAGAAACATCACATTTTGCCTGTGCCATATTGAACATCAAGAAACATCGCATTTTGCCTGTACCATATTGAACATCAAGAAACATCACATTTTGCCTGTGCCATATTGAACATCAAGAAACATCACATTTTGCCTGTGCCATATTGAACATCAAGAAACATCACATTTTGCCTGTGTCATATTGAACATCAAGAAACATCACATTTTACCTGTGCCATATTGAACATCAAGAAACATCACATTTTGCCTGTGCCATATTGAACATCAAGAAACATCACATTTTGCCTGTGCCATATTGAACATCAAGAAACATCACATTTTGCCTGTGCCATATTGAACATCAAGAAACATCACATTTTACCTGTGCCATATTGAACATCAAGAAACATCACATTTTGCCTGTGCCATATTGAACATCAAGAAACATCACATTTTGCCTGTGCCATATTGAACATCAAGAAACATCACATTTTACCTGTGCCATATTGAACATCAAGAAACATCACATTTTGCCTGTGCCATATTGAACATCAAGAAACATCACATTTTGTTCATCTCACCTTCTGCTTCTTACATTGCCATGAATGAAATGCAAACTTTTCTTTGAAAATCAGTCATTTTTTTTCTTACATATTTTCTCCTTGTAGAACAGCACGCAAGTGGAACTCTTTTCCGACTGCCTGTTTCCCACCTGACTACAGCTTGGATGTCTTCAAATCCAACGTAAACAAATTCATGATGAACCGTCTCCTTAAGTAGACACTTTATGAAATCTCAACACTAACGTACAACGTACTGTACATGCAATAACCCTTATCCCTGAGTGGCTTCCGGGCGTTGATAAGTGGTGATCTCCTTGTAAAAAAAAAAAGTTCTTCAATATTGTAATTTACTTTACGTTGATACTCTCTAGAAGTCTTTCATCTTTTCCTCGGTGCAGGTAATCCATAGCTTGCCAATGGCTTACTGCACATAAGGAGAACTTTTTCTTCAATTAGGCAAAGAGTTTTGTCATTAAAATTTGTTTCTGAATTGCCAACTCCTTAACTGTGTCTGTAAACAGACCATATCTTGAAAAGTGTAGTATCTGTTCTGATACTACACTTCTCAAATTAAACATAGAAATAATTAATCAGCTTTAAAGAATATTTCTAAATTTAAAAAAAAAACTCTATTAAAGCGGTCATTTAATAACGCCGAGCTTATTGTAACTCGTAGAGTTTGAATCAAAAATAACTTCCGGATTTCAAACAATTTAACAGTATTGCCAACTGAGATTTAAAAAAAAAAAACCCGCTAGATCAAGGAAAAGAAATCTCCAGAAAATCGCTAGATTTTTAACTTTTGTCATCTGAAATTTTCAAAAACCGCTAATTTTCAAAAACAAAATTCTCCAAAAAATAAAAACAATATATTTTAACTTTCTACCCTACATAAAAATATTATGAATATACTAAATATTCCGGGGGTTTTTTGACTATAGAGTTTAGGAATTATATTGAAGCGGTTAGCTCACCAGAAAACTTCCTAATTTTATCAACTAATTTTATCTGTTTTTCGGAGAGTGTATATTTTGTTTTGCACGAGACACATCATAAAATCAAACAGTGTTTAAATAAAAGTTAAGTTGAAGTATATTATAAACACAATCAAAATAATGTACCTAAATATCAAATATTGCCGAATAAATTTTCCATAAATATCGGATGAATTAATATTTGCAAAATAAAATATTTTTTTGAAAACGTACGCAAAATATAGGCACTAAATTTATATGTGAATTGATTGATAGATTTTTAACCAATCATTAGAAGAGATTGGGGGTAGGTAAAAATGGCACAAATGTATAAATGGGGAAAATAGCACAAGATGAAAATCTTTGAGAATATATATAAAGAGGAAACATTAAGTTTGTCAATTTAAAAAATAAATTATATCTATATCTAGATGAGGAGCTTTGGAAACCCCCTCCAAAAACATGAGATTCTGTTTTTAGGCAAGTACGTGTGAATATTTCGAAAAGAATATTTTAGAATTTAAAGTGGGGGATCGTTTTTTCATATAAATTTATTAAAATGATCCCTCATTTTAAGGAAATTCTACCTTTGGGGACAGGTAACTAACCTTTAATTTCTGTCTAACCCTAAGTCTGACTCGCAATGTAGTAAAATCACAGGAAATCCCCTTAAAAAGTAAAACATACAGAATTTATCTCCCATAGCAAAAAAATGCTTAACAGTCTTGAGTCTTAAACCGTTAAAAAGTTTTAGAAATAATGGTGTTACTTTACGTTGAATTAGACAGCACTTTTCATACCCACCATTCACAATCGAGTGTATTTTAATCTGCTCTGAATATTTTAAAAATGAAAAAAAAGTAAGATTTAAATATTTGCCAATTTTACAATATTCTTTTATTTTCGCATTATTTGTATTGTATTTAATTTTCCAAATAAATTAACATTAAAGTATAATACCTGTTCGGATACTATACTTTATTTTATCTGTTCTTGGTCAATGAAGGAGAAATCTTTCAAAATTGAAGATTAAAAAAAAGGTGATGTCCCAATCTAGAGTGTCTCTTTGGGGTGGGGATAGCGAGGTTTTCATTGCATTAATAACTGACCTTTGCTATCGTAGAAATATTTTTTCACAGGTGGAAAACTCTGTTGTTAATACTTGCTCAAAATTAAACGCAATAAACTTCGCTGAAGTGTTAACATGTGCCGCATCTCAAAAAGGGTGGTTCACGCCGACAATTAGAATAATAAACGTTTAAAAAATTAGTAAAAATAAGTAAAGTCATTGCAAGTAAGTAGGAATAACACAGTCATTTGGTAAAGTGTAGAACAATTAACAGTCAAGAAATTGTAAACAATAACAAAAATCAACAAATACCTGATACCAAATGTGGTAAAATTCAAGCATCTTTTATATGTGCTGAAACTGTTTAATTTTTTTTTTTTTTAATTTCTTTTAGTTGTCTTTACAACAATAAACTGGTTGCTTGTTGGTTAACTATTTGGGGATTTCAATCTTGAAAAATTGTATAACAAACTTATGAAATCTCACTAACTCTAAATTTGGGAGTTCAACTCGAACTTAAGGGTTTGTGGTAGAATAAGTCATTTGTTTACAACTTTTAAAAAATTAAGCCTCCCCACTCGTTAAGCGATAAGCGCACATTTGTTTAATTTTTTTATTCAGTGTGTAAAACCCACTTCGAGCAACAAATTTTGAAATTAGAAAAAGAACTTTGTTTTAGCATGTTAAAAGTATATAGGTTGGTAGATAATTAAATTCTACTGCGTTTGGTATAAGTTTTTTTTTTTTTTGCTGTTGTTTCTTGCTTTTTACAATTTACGATTGTTAACTTTTCTACACTTTAACTAATTGAATAAATACTTCTAAGTTAAGGAGAGTGCTGAGATCGTATTTTAAAGTACAGAGGTTGAAACCCCCCCCCAATAAAATCTATTTGGAAAAATCGATTTTATAGCAAGTTTTAAGAGTGGTTAGCCGAAAAAAATGATGAAAAATAAAACAAATATTCAACAAATAATTGTTACCAAAGGCAATAAATGCTACTCTTCGTCCTACATGAATGAGTTTAGTTCGTTTTAAAATATTTTCAATTGTGAGTGTGTACCAAATATCTTCAGATTTTCTAGAAAAGAAAACGCTAGTAGCTAGTTCAAAAAATTACTCGCTAAATTGCAAACGAAATCTCCGGATCGAGCGTGAAAACCGCTAAATTTATAACCCTGCAATTTAACTATCAGAGTTATTCCCCTTGAAATTATTAGTTTAAAGGGAAATAACTCTCATAGTTGAATATGAGAGTTTCGGTTTTAAACGTTTTTATTAATAATTGAAAATAAATTAAATCAAATATAAATTGAATAAAATAACTAACTAAATTTTAAATCATATTTCTAAATAGTACAATTAAAAGGATTCTATTACAGAAAATAATTAATAAGATCGAGCTAATTATTAAATAGATTTTCTTTAATGTAATATGCAAATGAAGTTACTCCTTCAGTGCAGATTTCGATTGTAAAATACTATATATAGAAATCACGTATAAAATTGAATGTGTAATCTCCTTCGATAGAAATAGCCTATAAGGGATTTATACATTTCTTGACCAGGTGTACACACAAATTTTCTTTACAAATACAACTACTATATATGCATATATATATATATATATATATTTATATTTAATCACAAATTAATATAAGAAGATGTAAATTTCCAGTATTTACTTCAACAGTGGTCAATACATAGAGTTAAGTAGTAAGTTATGAAAATTTATATGGCAATTAAGATACACAGAATATTCCGCGTTTCATCCTCGTGAGATATCGTCAGGCTTATGCAAAATTATTTATACAGGCTTATGCATAAGCCTGCCGAATTCTCACGAGGACAAAACGCGGAATATCCTGTGTAATTTAATTGCATATTTTCATAACTTACTATATATATGGGTAGTTTTTTTTTGTTTATATCCGTTAGAAGCGCTGAGTGAAATTTGAAGAATAAAACATGTATAAATACATTTGAAGCCAAAACTGCAACGCGAAATTTTTTATAAATAAACGGGTGTTTATTTCTAAAGAAATATATTTCGGAGTAAGACTCCTTTGTCAATCTTTTTTTCTCTTCTTGCTCGACATAATGTAGTGGAAGGTAGTTCAATGAAGAGTCCACGTGACGTTGTTAACTGCGGGGTTTTTATGAAGCCGGATAGGTGACGCGTGGTCGCGCATTTTGAAAATCTGTGTAGTTTTTTTGTTTATATCCGTTAGAAGCGCTGAGTGAAATTTGAATAATAAAATATGTATAAATACATTTGAAGCCAAAATTGCAACGCGAAATTTTTTTTATAAAAAAACAGGTGTTTATTTTTAAAGAAATATTTTTCGGAGTAAGACTCCTTTATCAATCTTTTTTTCTCCTCTTCTTTTCAAAATGCGCGACCACGCGTCACCTATCCGGCTTCATAAAAACCCCGCAGTTAACAACATCACGTGGACTCTTCATCGAACTACCTTCCACTACATTATGTCGAGGAAAAAGAGGAGAAAAAAAAGATTGACAAAGGAGTCTTACTCCGAAAATATTTCTTTAAGAATAAACACCCGTTTATTTATAAAAAAAATTTCGCGTTGCAGTTTTGGCTTCAAATGTATTTATACATGTTTTATTCTTATATATATATATATATATATATATATATATATATATATATATATATATATATATATATATATATATATATATATATATATATATATATATTAGTGATGGAGCGATTCAAATATGTTTCCCGATTCCGATACAACTACTGATACCGATTCCGATTCTTTATAAATCTCTTAATATTGAACTATATAGTGGGTATTTGCTCCCAATTATCGTAAAAACACATTAATCATGCAGATATTTTTACAAGCATAAAAATACACTTCTGGGGTTTAATCTATACATTTCACGCTTTGCAATAAATTTTAATTTTTTATCATTATTGCCACAAATGGAAGACTTCTTTGATAAAATTAGATAAAAAGACAATTAAAAGAATCGTTTTTGGCATCGGAAAATAGACACACATTTTTTTTTCGGTTTTACCGATTCCTGATTCCGATTAATAGAGAGAGAAAAACTGATGACTTAAAAATAGAGTGACACAAAACAGGAAAGAGATAAGAAGTAGAGAGAGATAGAGTGGGAGTAAAGAGAAATGGCATACTATAGAGAGAGGAAGAGGAGTAGAGATGTTGAAAGCGAAACAGAAGAGGCAAAATCATAAGGTGCAGAACAACTGCACTAAACGAACCAAAGAACAAACTACAGATGCGATTAGATACAACGATGAATATCGATAAGTGAACAAAAGATAAGCAAATCAAGATAAATTGCACTTAATTGTGCACACGACTCAGTGCACAATGTTTTGTAGCAATGCACGACGGGAGTTCATGCGTAAAAAAAATACTTTTTTTTAAAAATCATCACGCTGGAAAGACTAGCTTTGGACAGCGTTTTCTTTTTGTGTATTAGTTAATATTGTTTTCAACTGAAAAAATTTTATTTTTTTTTTTAAGATTTTACAGATAATGTTCGAAAATGAACGATACATCAATGATGGAATAAAACAATTAACCTCAAAATGAATATCCATTTTTGTAGGGGATACTGTACGTAATAAATATTGTTCTTATGAACGTAGATTGACCTTCCGTTTATTCTTTACAAACTATATGCATACGCACACACCTACACGCACACACACACACATACACACATACACACACACACACATATATATATATATATGTATATATATATATATATATATATATATATATATATATATATATATATATATATATATATATATGCATGTGTGTGTGTGTTCTAAATCTAAGTAGATAATGTTCTAAATTTGACTGAACGGTCCTTATATCTTAAAGTTAGGTTAATATTTGTTCATTTTTATACTTAGCTTGAATTTGATTCATCTAATAATAATAATAATAATAATAATAATAATAATAATAATAATAATATATATAATATATATACACATATAATAATATATATATATATATATATATATATATATATATATATATATAATTATTCAGAATAATGAAATACAATAAATCTACTGGTGTGCAAATCCAGTGATTATCGATCTTACAAAATATTATTGGATGTAATATTTTATATAAGACTATCCCAGCTAAATAAAATTGCTCAATATCCTAGATAGAGCAAATAAATCATAATTTAGGAATTCAAAATTTGTGATTTGAAAAAGTTAAATTTCAAATATAGAAATTTTACTGTATGCCAGACAAAGAATACAGTATAGTAAATATATTTCCTTAACCCACGAGTTTTCGATGTTTATACATCTCCTCGGAGGAAAATATTAGCAAATATTATAAAAGGTTTGCACCTGATTTGCTGTAGGTAATAAACATAGAAATTAAATTAAATGTTTTTAAAGTTTTTAAATCATTTTAGCTACATAGAATAAGGGAAATTGGATATTGATGCAGCAAAAAAAAAGGATATTGAACTTATTTTTACCTGCCGAATACTAAGAACTTCCATTACAGGATTTAGCATACACTTTCGATTTGAAGTTCAATATACTTTTTTGCAGCATCAATATACAATTTACCTTATTCTATTATTCTTAAAAATACAATACAAATCAAAAATCAAATACCTAAATAAAAATGATAAAAACCACAAACTGCATTGAAAACTATAATAATTGCAATAAATCTACTAAAAACATAATAACCTATAATATGGACATCTCATCCCACATACGAATGGCAAAAAAATAATCTAACTACAATACAAAACCAAATTAAACCGCAAGCATTAGTCACTAACACAAATTAACCACAAACCAAAATCTGTAAGCGTAAAAACAGACATAGGAAAATTCTGTGGTTCAACCCACCATATTCTAAAAATCTTGAGACAAACATAGCCAGGATATTCTTTAAAATATCAGAAAAAACTTTAAAGCCCCCCCCCCTAGATACAATAAAATCTTTAAGAACCCGGTCAAAGTGTCTTACTCAACTATGCCAAACCTTCATCAAAAAATAATTAGTTCTAACAATAAAAAAAAATTAGTAAGATACAAAATGCAAATATAGAAACTATAGCAGACTGTAACTGTAGAAGAAAAAAATAAATGTCCTCTACAAGGTACCTACAAGATAAAAAATGTGATTTATAGCTGCATAGTGTCACAAACCCCAAATACAAATTATGTTAATAGCAACCATACAAATCCCTTTTCACATTCTAACTCTACCACACAGTTAATCAATAACAGCACCCCCATTAACAAATCTACCAATCAAATACAACCAAACCTATTACATACCAATACCACTCCTAATCTACTAGACAACAAATATATTAAACAAAGTGTGATCTACTTCGGTTCCACATCTGGACTTATTAAACATAAGATTTCAACGCATAATCACTCCTTTAAAAAATTTTCCTTGAGAAACCAGATTGCTTTATATAAACATATTTAGCGACTCAATGATAGAAATATTCCCTTCAATTTAAAATGGGAAATAATAGGATCAGATAAAGCATATATGCCGGGGGGCAGATTCTGTGCACTTTGTAGATATGAAGCTATTAAGATTTTAAAATATAATAAAAATAAAACCATTCTCTTAAATTTAAAAGGCGATTTTGTTTCGGTATGCATTAATAAACGTTGGTTTAGATTTGGCAAATTTAAGCCACCATAAATCATAAAATTTTCTTATTACTAATCTATCTTAAAATTTATAATTTATAAATTAATAATTATTATTATTATAGTTTTTATCATTATTATTATTATTTTATCTGATATTTTAACTATTATTTTTTATTTTATTTTATTAACTAATGTAAGTTCTATAAATATTATAATTACTATTAAACATATTATTTTTATTTAATTACTAGCAATGAGATTCATTTATTATATTAAAAAATTCAACTTATAGCTAATTCGTGGTTATCTCCCTTTGAACAGTAAAATTCTCTTTTTTTCTATTTGAATATAATTATCTCCCTTTGTAATTCAAATATTTAAGTTGATTTCAAACTTAGCGTTACTAACGATTTCAAACTGGTAATATTATTCCACTGCCGTTTCCTTTGAAAGTTTGTATATGTCAACATTTTCAAGCATTCATAAACTATGTTTACCATCCCAATGAATGCATTGACGATGATACTTACTACTTTTAGAAGGCGAACCATTAAAAGGTATATATATATATATTTATTAGAAATATTAAGATATCCTCTCTAACCTTACCTTTCAACCCTATTTTATTTTATTTTTATTTTTAATTTTATTTTCATTTAATCTTACTTTGTTTATCAGCATAAAAAAATTAACTATTTTCCTTTATATTTTAAATATTTTCCAGATACATCTGCCTTACTTTAAAAAATGCTAGGTTTATTTTGGTGTCTTTCAAAAAAAATCACCTAATATTTTTGCTGATGAGGAGCCAATGTTTCAAAAAAACTATACGATGAAGTTATTCTCCAAGACTTATTGTCTATCTCAATAAAAAAAAACCATCAATTCCGAAACGATCGTACAATATATTGATTTTGTTTGTTCTTCCTTATGAAACTGATTTTTAATTTTAATTTTAATTATAAATTATCAATCATCTTACTCAATATTAAAATAGCTCTAGGATATACATGCCTCTCAAGCTTGTTATATATCTACATTACAACGAGTACTGTTTTCTTTTCTTTTATTTTAATTGTATTATTGAATTTACTAATGTATTAAAATATACTCTGCTCTTTAAACTGTTGTTCTAATCTCCTTATATATATATATACATATATATATATATATATATATATATGTGTGTGTGTGTGTGTGTGTGTGTGTGTGTGTGTGTGTGTGCGTGGTCACGGTCTGGTGTGGACGTGTGTTAAAAGCACACAGATGTCTTGTTTCTCTCAGACAAATCAACCCCACATGCACGTCGTGACCCTGCAACGCAAACGGGGCTCTGATGAACGGTGAGTGTCCTGCGCCGTATAATGGACCTCAATTGCCTTGTGGGCCAAGGGTCTTTTAACCAAAGACTAAGGGTGAGTTAACCCTGACAGAAACCTCCAGAGAAGCTTAGGCTCTGTCAGCTGCGGCATACATGACCCACCAGTGTGTAGAGTATGCTCTGGTACTCAGCAACTTAAGTCCCAGTCATGGATCAAATGGCATGGTGGGTGGAGAGGGCTCCCGTAAGCCGTGGTAAAGGCAACCTTTCTAGGAGAATGAAAACCCTGATATAAAACCTGCGGCGACTGCTGCTTCCAATGATGTTGACTTGCTCTTCTTTTTGGTTCGATGTGACAGTTGTTTAGAGAGTGGGATTGTCTCAGTGCAAAGTCTTTCCTCACTATAAGAAGCTTTAAGCACAGGCATTACTTGATATGCAATGGAATACACATTTTGCAATCAGTGTGTATCTCGATAACAAAAAGGCTGGCTTTAACCTAAAACCGCAAACGGACATTCAATGAGGACTGATGTAAATATGGGCGTCAATGACAATAAAGGCTCTGGAACTTCCAGGATCTGGCCTAGAAGGTGTTCGGGGCACCACAGTTTGAACACGGTCAACAGTGAATGTGCAGGACGATAGAAAATTCATAGAAGTAACCGTCTGGCACGTGCTGCTAGTTGCACTCATGTTTGCGTCATGCGAGCCAGAGATATATTGAGTAACGGCAATACTCGAGAACGAGTTGCTGCCATCATATATATATATATATATATATGTGTGTGTGTGTGTGTGTGTGTGTGTGTGTGTGTGTGTGTGTATATATATATATATATATATATATATATATATATATATATATATATATATATATATATAGTGACACTATTGTAAAATCTCTTGGTGAGAGGCCCATAAATGTCTTTCTATGCCTGTTAGATTTATAGACCATATCACAAATGTGGCAGGTGTTGTGATGATCTGATATGACGTCCTAATTGAAGTCGCATATTTTGTTTGCACTTGATTCTGCTGCACGCGAAATCGTCGGTTATTCACCGAGCGCACACGTTACATGGTTAACGAGTTGCAAGTTTGGAATGTTAGTTATTAGCACTACGCCCTATCGCCTTAGATCTCAAGAGGTTTATGACGCATCGGGCTGTAGTACACACGGTACGTATCTGCATAAATATCACATGCTCAAAACAGTAACAGCAACAGCATTACAGTGACTAACACTTGTGCAACACAGCTACCACTCTCTGGGTATTGGTAACCATGAATTTGGTGACAGACAAAAAGTCCGATAGGAAATGAAAAAGTTTGCTGATGGTGTACATATTTTACTTATGTCGTTTATTAAAAATGATAAGTGAATAAGAATGCGTAAATTTGTTTATATATATATATATATATATATATATATATATATATATATATATATATATATATATATATATATACTAGCATGTGTGCCCGGCATTGCCCGGGTGTTTGGAGGTGTATGCTGAAAAAAAAACGGAAAATTTGTTTAACTTTGACCCCTATTATGACGCCGTAAAATTTATTGTTTTGGGCTCAGATCAAGTTATTAAGTTAGATCCATGTCCAAAGAACCTATATCTAAAATTTCAAGTGTGTAGACCCAAAATTGTCGGAGGAGTTTGTAGAATTCTTAAAGGTCAAATCGTTGAACTTTGGCCCCTTAATCTCCACATTTCTGGCCAAAAACCGATCACATAGATTTTCCCAAACCTCAGTACTCTGTATATGACATTTCGAGTCTGTAGACTAAAAATTAACAGAGTTATGTCGTAGGGAAATGTACACACACACACACACACGTTCACTTTTATAGATATACTAGCATTTCAGACCGGCGTTGTCCAGGTGTTTCGATGTGTATGTTGAGCAAAAAAAAAAGTGGTAGTAGGAAGGCAGGCTCGAACCCGTACCGCAAAGGAGGAAAAGAACGGGGTAAAACCTAACGTTTATGCTGTTACGACCACCGCCAAACCGGAAGCGACATTTTTTAAAATTAAAACTAAACAATCTAAAGGAGAGGATAACTTTCAAAAACCTCGGCGAAAAAATTACCCCCGCCCCTGTAGAAAAGTGCCTAGTTGAAGGGGAAGATATTAATGTTTTTAGCCAATTTTTCGATATTTGTCGTATGAAAGGTCGAAATTTAAAACAGTACTGATCTTGGTAAAATCCGTCGCCTCTACTGAAATTTAAAGCAGACATGCAAACTGACATACATACATACATTTATATATTGGTAACTAAAAATTTTCGACCCAAACTGATGAAAAAGCTTGCTCTATCTCTGAATATCCTTTATGTAAAATTTAAAATATTTAGACCAGAAATTGTCTGAGTAATTTGGAAGAGACCCTTAAAATTTATTGTTTTGGGCTCAAATCAAGTTATTAAGTTAGATCCATGTCCAATGAACCTATATCTAAAATTTCAAGTGCGTAGACCCAAAATTGTCAGACACACACACACACACACACACACACACACACATGTTCATTTTTATATATACTAGCAATGGGTGCCCGGCGTTGCCAGGGTGTTTGGAGGTGTATGCTGAGCAAAAAAAAAAACGATAATTTTTTTAACTTTGACCCTTATTATGACCCCTTAATATTTATTGTTTTAGACTCAAATCAAGTTATTAAGTTAAATCCATGTCCAAGGAACCAATATCTAAAATGTCAAGTGTTTAGACCCAAAATTGTCAGAGGAGTTTGGTAGAGTTCTCAAAGATAAAATCGTTTAAATTTGACCCCTTAACAGCGAAATTTCTGGCCAAAAACCGATCACATCGATTTTCCAAATCTCAGTACCCTGTATATCAAATTTCGAGTATGTAGACTAAAAATTGACAGAGTTATTGCGTAGGGAAATGTACACAGACACACACAGAGACACACACAGAAACGTTCACTTTTATAGATATACTAGTATGGGTACCCGGCGTTGTTTTAGGCACTCTGTGTACCTATGAGAAAACAAACTCATCAGGATACAGAAAGCTCAGCACTTAAGAGGGGCAATAAAATATTTTAAATAAAAAATGAGGAATAAAAGTTACAAAAAACTTTATCATATCATCATATCAATATAGAACGAGTAATGGAGAAAACCATATTTAGGTCATAGCATTTCGAAGCTAAATGCTTCTTTCCTTATTGATCTGATGATATAATCAAGTTATTTGTAACTCTTATTCATCATCTTCTTATGAATTTCTACATATATACCTATATGACTTTACAAATTCTGTTCTGGACCAAAGTAGCGTATGTTTGCGACAACAGATGTCACATACAAATTCGATATATCTAGGCTAATAACCACTATCATATGTAGCTTTCGAAGACCATTTTAGACGCATTTAGTCGTAATATTAAATACTACATTGCATCCTAGGAGCAACACCATCACAATCACATCTAAAGAGGAAGGACTCTGTATTTTTCTTTCTAAATATTTAGTCCTGCAATTTCTTCTAGTTGTCACCGGAACGGATTCTACACGCTCCATAAATTCTGTGAATACACCGACCGTAACTCGCTAAAGAATACATAGACCTAACATAATCTTTCCAATTTCCGATTCATAAATAAGAAAAGCTCCCTCGCCATCCTCGATTATGATATGCTGAGGTCTGAAAATTCTCATATTCCGGAATTCAGTTCTTCATTTTATAAACGAATGGTCAGTATAATTTAAATATGGCGTCACTAACAGGCATATTATTTCGCCCGCCGTCAAGTTCATTTTGGGCTAAGGTCATTACAGTCGTGTGCGTGCGCGTGCGCATGTGTGATACAAAGCACTCCATTAGTTGCTTTTCAGCTGCCGGACTGCTGTTTAATATTATTCTAAGGGATCCACACTCTGTAAAAAGGGTACTGTTTCCTCCCCTTGCCCCCTTTCCCCCTCTCTTTCTCTCTCTCTCTCTTTCTCTCACTGCACATATTTCCCTTCGCTAATGGTGCTTATTATAGTTCGTGCATGCATGTGTTTGTGTCTGTGTGTTCGGTTCCGCATACGTCCCAAATAATAACAAAAACAGCTTTCGTTGAAAAAAACATTGCAAAAAATATTAATAGTAAATAAACACTACAAAATGCAAGCTTTTTTTTTATGAATATATATATACTAGCAAAAGTACCCGTCGTTGACTGGGTTCAAAATCCGCCTACAGAAAATAGACTCTGATTTATGAAAGTATGATAGGTTATGAAAAGGAAGGGTTGTAAAAAGATAGCTTCGAATTTGGGGGTATCAAAACCAAAGCAAAATATGATGAAAGTAAAAACAAAATAGATAAACCCCATAATTTATTATACCATACCTGTTCACATTGAAACATTTATCACGATATTCTGTGGATCTATATTAAAAAACCTCGTTAAACTTTGTGACATATTTCCATTCTATGGAGGTCAGGCGCGAACGAAGACCCCACAATTTTATTATATCATCCCTATTTAAGTTAAAATATACTTATCAAAGTATTATTATGTACATCTATATCAAAAACACTTGTAAACGTTTTTTTTCCATACTTTGTGAACTAGGCGCGTACGCAGACCCCACAATTTTAATGAATCATCATTATGCCAAATCAAACATACCCATTCCTGTGTCTTGATACATCTTCTATCATTATATGTAATCAGTTTTCTATAATAGTCAACCATATAGGAGCCTATTCGTGACCAGACACAAACACAGACGTTCAACTTTATATTATAGATATACATATATATATATATATATACTCTCGATATGTGTGTGTTGGGGGGTAGATAAAAACAACCCTGTTTAAAAAAACGTTGGCCGGGTGTCTGGAGGTGTAAAAGAAAAAAAAATGTCTTAGTAGAAAGGTAGGCTTGAACCCCGAACCTTTAACGCGGAGGTGGAAAGGAAATGGAAAAAAAAAAAACCTGCGACCTAACCATCTCGACCACGGGAGTAGATGAATCGGTAAGAGTGTTAAGTTGACGTTTATAAAGCGAAATTAACAGGTGTGAGGACGTTAAATCGCGTGATGTTTGACCTAGTTTTGCGCTGGAAGCCAGTTTCTGTTTTCCCCACTACGCGGCGATCAAAAAATATCTCGAAAATAGCTTGTAAAAGTCGAGTAAATTAAAGATAGCTGCGACCAGTGTTCCTTCGTCGTAGATATTATTATTTAGACAACATATAAAAATTTTAAGAAGGAGCGAGCCAACCGAGAATCACGGCGAAAAAAGCCTTTTGTAGACATACACAAAAGGCGAACACACATACATACATACATACATACATACATTTTCGCTTTTATATATATAGATTTATTGTATCTCTCTTCTTTTTTTTGCGTTACTTTTTTTTGAAATTTGTCTGCGTCTGTTATTTTGCTCGATTTCATTTGGTGACTGCCGGTCGAATCCGAACCATAATTGCCGAAAAAGCCTAATGATCCGGGACAAATTCTGCAAGATTACCAATAAAATGCATGCGGGATGTTCATTGTATAGGTAGACCGATTAAACGAGTGCTTCTTTGTTATTGTACCGGAATCTGATAGCCGAAAAGTTAGTTTTTACTTAGAATCACAAAGATAACTACATTTTTTGTTGATGCTCCGCTGAGGTTGCTCTAGTTCTCTCCAAACTCATTAATAAATGCTTTAGCGAATCTTACTTTTCTGACTGCTGGAAAATTGCTTCTGTAGTACCAATTTACAAGAACACTGGCAAAAAAACTGACCCATTAAATTATCGCCCCATTAGCCTCCTCTCACTTTTCGCCAAAATATTTGAGGCCATAATTAATCAAACCCTAGTCCACCACCTTGCAGTTGCTAAACTTCTGTCCGGCCATCAATGTGGATGTAAGCAAGCTCGTTCTGCAACAGATATTATAACTGTAATCTCTGAACGTATATACCATGCACTAGATAAGGCAGGGAGGGGTGGCCATTAGCCCTAGATATATCTAAAGCTTTTGACAGGGTACGGCACGATGGTTTTCTCATGAAAATCAGATCCTATGGCCATACTAGACGAATACTTAACATAATTAAATCCTTCTTAAATAAGAGAAGAATCTAGTTTGTCCTCGATGGAAGTACGTTCAAACAATATGGGTCCTGGATATGACCTTAAACTATATCCGGTGGTGAGGCCCCAGCTTGCGGGCTTTTGGGAGTGTGGAACCACCCTTTAATCGCCATTGCTCCCAGGTCCACTCTGACCCGGAGTGGTAGTACCTGTTAGGGTCCCAACTATGGGTTAAATAGAAACCGACTTGAAAACTACAAATATATTCTATTTAAAAAAAGATTCTTCCGAATCTTTGGATTCGGCATTAAATAACCTGATAAGGGTTGATATGCCGTAAAACAAAAACAACCAACCAACCAACCAATCAAACAATATGATATAAATGTACCTCATGGATCGATCCTTGGACCTTTATTATTCCTGATATTCATCAATGTCCTCCCTGATAAAATAGTCTCTGAGATGGATATATTTGCTGACAACTCTATATCGGGCCCGAGGGAAAAACGAATGAACACATATCCTAGACAATAGATGAAACCCTAGAGGAAGGCTCCCAGAATGGGACCAAAAATGGATGGTAATGTTCAACGATGCCAAGACTAAGCTCGTTTCTTTTAATAATTACAAGAAACCTTCTCAACTACCAATAGCTATGGTTAAAGATACAATACCCGAAACTACTTCGTTCAAACTCCTTGGCTTAACGTTCACAGGGAATATGAATTGGAATACATCGAGAGCATTACCAAATGTTAGGCCTGAAAGTATCCTGTACCTCTACAATAGTACCATTCGCTCATGTGTGGAGTGCTGTTGACACATTTGGGCTGATGAATATGCTACTAGTCCTTCGCTCTTGGACAGGGTTCAAAAGAGAGTTGGCAACTTAATAAGTATTGAACTGTTATCTAAGCTTCAATTTCTGTCCCATCGACAAAATGTTGCATCCGTCTGCCTGTTTTACAAGTATTTTAATGATGGATACTCCGACGAACTACAAGCCCTTGTACTCCCATCGATGTAAATACCACGACAACCCCGACAAGCGGCAAAATCCCACCCCTACACAGTAGAAATCCGTAGATGTAAGAAAGCCTTCTACTCTAATAGTTTCTTCCCCAGAACTGCTAGACTTTCCTGGTTTCTGCTACCCCAATTGTACTGATATGCAGAAGTTCAACTTTAATGTGAACACACATCTTGCTACTCATCTCCTTACATAGTGTCCCTGCAACTTACGTCCCTGATAGTACCTATTTACTATGCCTCCCCACGGGACAGATTTAGACACCAGGGTCGTTTTTTAACGTGGAGAAAAGGTACAAAAATAAAAATTGTCTCAGTCGTGAAGGATTTCTCCTCCACCGAAAGAGAACAAGAAATAGAAGAGCAGCATCTGAAGAACAGATGGTATTTATTTGCTCCCCCACCGAGCAAATTAGGCACAGGGCCGACTTTTAATGTGAGGAGTTAAGGGGAAATGGGGACCAACTCTCCGGGGAGTAGGGGAGCTGGATAGTGACAATTGGTATGAAGGGTTGCCCCTACATTGACCAAGGTCTTATATGTGGAGTTGCCCCCACATATTATCTTTGCTTGCAGTATCTGCCGGAACAGATGGTATTTATTTGCTCCCCCACCGAGCAAATTAGGCACAAGGCCAATTTTTAATGTGAGGAGTGAAGGGAGGGGGAAGGGAAAAAGGGGACCAGCTCCCGAGAGGTGGAAAATAGGAGCTGGTTAAAGGTCAGGCATGTGGGGTTGCCCCCACATCAGGTCTTTGCTAGTCATAGCTTGCAGTATCTGCTGGAACAGATGGTATTTATTTGCTCCCCCACCGAGCAAATTAGGCACAAGGCCGATTTTTAATGTGAGGAGTGAAGGGGAAATGGGGACCAACTCCCCGGGGAGTAAGGGAGCTGGATAGTGAGAATTGGTATGAAGGGTTGCCCCTACATTGACCAAGGTCTTATATGTGGGGTCGCCCCCACATATGGTCTTTGCCTGCAGTATCTGCCGGAACAGATGGTATTTATTTGCTCCCCCACCGAGCAAATTAGGCACAAGGCCGATTTTTAAAGTGAGCAGTGAAGGGGAAATGGGGACCAACTCCCCGGGGAGTAGGGGAGCTGGATAGTGACAATTGGTATGAAGGGTTGCCCCTACATTGACCAAGGTCTTATATGTGGAGTTGCCCCCACATATTATCTTTGCTTGCAGTATCTGCCGGAACAGATGGTATTTATTTGCTCCCCCACCGAGCAAATTAGGCACAAGGCCGATTTTTAATGCGAGGAGTGAAGGGAGGGGGAAGGGAAAAAGGGGACCAGCTCCCGAGAGGTGGGAAATGGGAGCTGGTTAATGGTCAGGCATGTGGGGTTGCCCCCACATCTGGTCTTTGCTAGTCATAGCTAGTCATAGCTTGCAGCATCTGCCGGAACAGATGGTATTTATTTGCTCCCCCACTGAGCAAATTAGGCACAAGGCCGTTTTTAATGTGAGGTAAAAACCAGCTCCCCTAAAAGTAGGCAAAAAGGGGGCACTCTGGTTACCAAAAATAATAATTGTCCCAGTATATAGGGTTTCCCCTCCATTGACTGGTACAAATTATCTTAAGTGCAGTATCTGCCGGAACAGATGGTATTTATTTGCTCCCCCACCGAGCAAATTAGGCACAAGGCCGATTTTTAATGTGAGGAGTGAAGGGGAAATGGGAACCAACTCCCCGAGGAGTAGGGGAGCTGGATAGTGACAATTGGTATGAAGGGTTGCCCCTACATTGACCAATAACTTATATGTGAGGTCGCCCCCACATATGGTCTTTGCTTGCAGTATCTGCCGAAACAGATACTACACTTTGATCTTGTCCCGAAGGCCAAGAAAATTACGTCCCTGATAGTAACCCTCTACAACAAAGTGTTACTGTGTTTTGTTTGGTGTGAAAATGTAATTAAAAAAATCTAAAATATTATCTACATAATTGTCATGTCACAATTAGTTACGAATTCCAAGATCTAACGAAAAAATGATTCAGCTTTGTTTGTTTGAGTCACCTGAAATGTGCTGTGAATACGAGGAAAATAGCTAGCATTTCTAATTTCTTCGAAAACTATTTTCTTTATTAATTAATTTATACCTCATCGTTTTTACGTGAGATTTTGCTATTTATATTAATGCGTCATGTCAATTCATTAGATATTATTGGTTTCACTTAAACGCCATTATTTCGATTTCCGAATTTCGCTACAATATCGAGGAGGAACCAAAATGTTAACGAATATTCTCTAATTAATTATATTTGAATGCAATATTTTTTCTCCAAAGATATGTGCGTAAATAAGGATATTTTTGGGAGATATTGACTTCAACGAATATACGATTTTTATTTAAGATATTGCACTTCACATTTCGTTTGTTGTTTGCGATAACCATTAATAAGTCTCAAAATATTGTGTATCCACAAATATTGAGGACATGAACATACTAAAAATACAATTGCCTTTTTTGTTTTTGTTTGTTTTCCATTTAAACAAACTGAGTCACGGCAACGCGTGACCGGGTACTGTTATATTTATATATATATATGCGTATATTTAGGCAGCTAGTCATTATCAATGCATGCGTAGTTGAATATGACAGAGTTTTCTTTTTCTTGATTCTTCTTCTAATTTTCTCCATTCTACGAGTATTTCTTTTGGTTTCAGGTGGTACATTGTGTAATATGTATCCGAGTGATTTTGTGGTTGCCATTTGTTCTCGAGCGCTTTCGGTCCGTGATCGTTATCAGGAGTAATTTTGGTGTTGCTAAAGAGGCTTTTATTCGGTTGCTTTTATATAGATGATTTATTTTATTTATTTTTGGTTATTATTTAATTGTTTAATTTAATTTATGTATTTAATTGATATAACTAAGTTTGTTATCAGGGAGAAAATGATAAGGAAGGGGTATTTTTCTTACTATGAGTATATAGATACGTCTATTATATAAATCCCATCTGTCGGTTTAAATGTATGTATGTATGTATGTATGTATGTATGCCTAAAACTTTCGACAGAAGCGACGGATTTTCAAGAGATCGGTATCGTTTTGAGGCACAACCCTTCAGACGACAAATATCGAAAAATTGGCCAACAATATTAATTCCTTCACGCTCAACTGGGCACTTTTCTATAGAGAGAGGTCGCTTTTTTCGCCCTTATTTTCGAAAAAAGTCATCCTCTCTTTTCGAATGACTAGCCTTAATATTATATATATATATATATATATATATATATATATATATATATATATATATATATATATATATATATATACATCAGTCTTGACAGACTATAGATACCCACTGCAAGGGTGCGTGTGCGTAGAATTTTTGTGGCAAGAGTTGCGAAACTTCCACACTTTTCCCTTTTTTTTCAGATTGGTTCATCTTCTAAAGATGAGACTAATACCCTTGTTCGTCTTTTAAGTGGAATTTTTTCTTGGTGATTTTGGTGTCGTTTTTTATGAATTTTTTTTGAAAACTGAACACTTTCTTGATTTTAACACTTCACCACGAAGCTGGTTGCTTTCGAATGCGATTCAATTCCTATTGTTGATGTTGTTTTTTTTTATTTATTCCATTTTCACCCCAAACAAGTCACAGTTCCACTTTGATATAGGGGGCTAATACCAGAGACATCAGCTGCAGGGATACTATGTAGGGAGTTTAGCAGCAAGATGTCTGTTGACATTACACTTGAACTATATATATATATATATATATATATATATATATATATATATATATATATTATTTATTTATTTATGTTTTTAACATTTTCACCCCGAACAAGGCACATCGCCACTTTGATGTAGGGGCTACTATCAGTAACATAAGCTACAGGGGTACTATGTAGGGAGTTGGGCAATAAGATATCGGTTCACGTTACACTTGAACTTCTGCATGTCAGTACAGTTGAGAAAAAGGAACCCGGAAGGGATTTACATGGTTTAGCAGTTCTGGGGAAGAAACTATTAGAGTAGAAGGCTTTCTTATATCTAGGGATCTTTACTGTGTAGGGGAAGGGGTATTTTGCTGGTTTTCGGGTTGGTCGAGGTATTTACGTCGAGGGGGTACAATGTCTTGTAGTTTGTCAGAGCATCCACTATTAAAATATTTGTAGAACAGGTAGACGGATACAACATTTCGTCGATGGGACAGAGGTTGAAGCTAAGATTGCGGTCCAGGACCTTTCCGGTTGGCGACTTTCTTTTGAACCCTGTCCAGGAGTGAGAGACGAGTAGTAGGTGCACCAGCCCAAATGTGACAACAATACTCCATGCATGGTCGAGTGATAGTCTTGTAGAGGTACAGATTACTGACTTTTCTATGCTATTGACATTGTTTTAATTTATTTGAATCCTTCACTCATACTGTAACAGCATATTTTGAATTTTTAATATACATTATTATTGCTATTCTATCCGTAGTTCTGAAACGCTTTTACTAATTCAAATTATTATTACAAAAATAAACGCTACTTATGTTATCCAAAATCAGTTTCCGAACTTTTCTTTAAAACAAACCATAAAAACTTTATTTAAATAACCCCAATCATTGTTCCCCCGAACCTTGTTCTGTAGTCTCGAAAGTATTCAATCTCGGGGGGGGGGGGTCAGTTCTTCTCCCCTTATTATTGAAAAAAAAAAAGTATTTTCTTGCTCCTATCTTAAAAATGCTTTTGATCGGTTTGACCCAACCAGGCATCGTTCTATTTATCTCCTGTCTGTTATTAAAAAGAAAAAGGTTGTTAAAGGTTCACTCGCAAACGTGGCCTATTTCTTTTTGAGCTTTATACGAGGCGTCCTGTTATTAAGGAAAATCAACTCTTAAAATATATTGGTAATTAGTGTATTGCTTTTTATTGTTTATCGTAAAATCGATTATCCCCATCACGCCAAACATTTTCTCACGCCCAACACTATTCTCCATCTCTACAAATCTACTCTCAGACCTTGTATGGAGTACTGTTATCATATTTGAACTAATGAATCTCTTGTACCATTTGAGTGTTTTTGATGAATTGTAGTTGTAATTTGGATGACTCCGCCATTTCTCTTCTCTGAACTCACTCTATCAGAGATATGATGCTGCTAGTCCCAGTCTCCTCTAGAAGTGCTATTATAGCGTGTGTTCTTCCAAATTATCTGATTTATTACCAACGTTTTTTCTAGTTTGTTTGACTCGTTGATCTAATGGTCTACATCGATTCACTATTCAGGAACCTCGTTGTAATACATATTCCTATTCCAGCAAATCTATTTCCAAGCACTGTAGGCTTGTAGAACTCTTTTATTATCGTCCTACTTGCAGCTTTCTTATTTAAAGACTAAATTCCATTGGAATTTTCGCATTTGCAGTGATCACCTTTTGTTCTCTGTTTCTTCTTTATATCAAATGACTTTGTGTCTTGTTTGGAACGACTTTCATAAAAAACGACGAGAACTATTTTGCACGGATTTTACAAGTGGATATTTCCATACGTGCCATTATTTATTGAAGCTGCATCATTTTATTCTTTAGGATTGCATCAATTTTTGCCTTCCAAAGATTGCTGGTCATGTGTGAATGACTTTCACAATCACAAAAGCTGAAATTATCGCTTTTGAATTTTGCAAAAGATCTGAGAATCATACGTTTCCGTGTGTTTCTAAATTTTTGTAGATGAGGATTGGTTATTCGTTTTATTTCGATTCTTCGGACTATTATTCTCATCTTAAATTTTATTTATTTATTTATTTGTGAAAATGACACTCGGAATAAGCACAGTAGTCCGAAGAATTCAAATAATACTATGCGTTCCCTTAACAACATACACACCGGTCATTTCATAATAAAATCTACGAATATCTCACACTTATTTCTAGAGAAAAAAAAAAGGGATTATATGCCGAAAATGCAAATCTTGCTCATCTATATTTTTATCATCTCGGGTGAGAACGAGTTATAAACAAAAGAGACACTGATTTTCGATGCAAGGCATGACTGTTATATTATCATGCTGCAAACGATGGCAACATTTCAAACGTACCAACAGTATAGCTGAGATATGACGAGTCTGGTTTTAAAGTACAAGTGCGAAATTATTCACAACTTTCCGGTGACCCAATAATCACGCCGTAAAAATATTTCATATTAATAATGCGATCCTTGGCTTCAATTTCTAAACACTTGTTGAATTATAAACAAAATACTGTGAAACTATTCGGTTTATCCGTGAGAGTGCGTGCGTGGGGAATGTTGTGCGTACTTTACGATTCCTTATTGAGTTACATTGCTACTCCCAGATTTTGACCCAATTTGTTGTATTAAACGACTTCCATAATGCATGAATACGCACGTGTGTGTGTGTGTGTGTGTGTGTGTGCATGCGCACTTATGAGTATGCGTGTGTGTGTGTGCTTGTGTGCATGAAGACGATATTTGTTATTTCCGTTTATATACCTTTCACTCTGCGTAACGTGTTGTGCACCGATATTTAGTTGATAAACGACTTCTTTTATTCGTCCGCTAATAACCTACATAGTTCTGTGATTCTTCGCACACACGCCGAACTAAAATATGCAGTTGACTTAGCGGTGGGAGGGCGGGGGCGCTAAAGGGCGTAATAAGGCGTTGAGAATTTGCTAAGTTATGCATTACAAACAATAGAAAAGAAACCCTATGAAATTTATTAATTCAACTCTACTCTTACTACTATTAATAATGAAGCATTTCTATCTTTCTTTCTAAAGTCGAAACTCTACTAGTAATTCTATTGTTAATGGGGACTCTGTATCTGTCGCTGAAGCCGAAACTCTAGTATTACTTCTATTAATAATGGAGATTTCGTATATGTCTGTCTCAAGCCAAAATCATACTGTTACAATCTTTCAATGCTCAATTCAAGAGAGGCAGTATAGTATATATTCTGATTTCATGCTACAACATTCCCAAGCATTATCGCCTGTCTCCCTTTTTGAAGGGTTTCTTGTTTAGTATCTGTTCTGTCATTATGAAATTATCCTCCCAGGTATTATCTCTTGTATTGTGGAGCATTTTAATATATATTCGTTTAGGTTGACATAATCTTCCCAGGCATTACATCCTCCTCCGGGGGTAGTGTAGTACATGCTTGTCCATTATATATAATAGCAAAAAACTACGATCGGAATGACAGATTTTTCTAGCATGTATGACAGAAATAACATATACTACACATTGGAGGTAGCGCCTGAGAGGATGATGCTACGACAAAAGAACAGATACAACAGTATTCCCTCCCCAAAAGGACGTACTGTCTAAGATTATGGTACGATGACAACAGTTTACTGCGCAAAACATTAAAAAATATATTTAGCCTGGGAATATGTTTTGATGATAACAGAACATACTAACCGCACACCCTCAAAAGAAGGAGGCAATGATGTATAGAGCACTCTGAGCTCTATACATCGGTTGTCAGGATTTCACCAAAAAATATAATTTATTATGTTAAGAATTATGTTTTTTTTTTTTTAGTACATTTTCACCCCAAACAAGGCTCATTGCCACTTTGGTGTAGAGGGCTACTATCAGGGGCAGCAACTACTCGGGCACTATGTTGGGATTTGGGCAGCAAGATGTCGGTTCACGTCGCACTTGAACCTCTGCATGTCAGTACAGTTGGGGAAGCAGGAATTTGGAATGGAATTCCAGAGTCTAGCGGTTCTGGGGAAGAAACTACTGGAGTAGAAAGATCTTTTACATCTAGGGATCTCTACTGTGTGGGGGTGGGATTTAGCCGCCTGTCGGGTTTGTCGAGGGTGTCTACGTCGTGGGGGCACAAGTGTCTGCAGTTCGTCGGAGCATTCACCATTAAAATACTTGTAGAACAGGCAGAGGGATGTAACGTTTCGTCGATGGGACAGAGGCTTAAGCTTAGATGCCAGTTCAGGGCCTATCAGATTGGCGACTCTTTTTTGAACCTTGTCTAGGAGCGAGAGACTAGCAGCAGATGCACCAGCCCAAATGTTTTGATAATTTAGTTTTGGCGTATGACGTCACAGTCAGCTGATCGGGGTTATTTTTTTAGAGTTACATTTGAGAGAGTTAGCATTCAGGATTGGAGAAGGATGAACGTCCGGGAAGCGCGCACCACCGAATAATATGGGTTAGAGAAGAAAGCGTTCGCAAGTCTTCGAGGATTTTGGGACTCAACTTGGACTGGAACAAAAAGAATAAATGTATATATTTTGTAACCGGTGATGTTGTATTGTCTGTTCCCGAGGAAATGCTTTTTTAGTTGCAGCCGTCTGGAGGATCCAAGAAATGAACCATCAGATATAAAAAGGTTAGTCCCCAAATAAAGGTACTGTGAATTGTTTTTGTATATACAACCTGTCCACTCAACAGCATAACAGACATCCAGCTAGGGTACGATTATACGATTCCACCAAGTATATGTACATCGAACTCAAATAAGTCACATAATATAAACGTGTACGTTTCCAAATAGTAATATATATATATATATATATATATATATATATATATATATATATATATATATATATATATGTATATATATATATATATATATATATATATATATATATATATATATATATATATATATATATATAGTCTAAAGAAGCTTGGAATAAAAAAATGCAAAAATAAAAATAAAGAATGCAGTTTAAATTCCCGAAAGTAAAAAAATATTCATTTAACCTATCGTAGACTAAGCACCTACATAATCCGACTTCTAAAACGTTTATAATGACAAAAGTGAATTCATTTACATATGATGAAGAAGAAAAAAGCCTTTACTAAAATTGTTAAATAGAAATAGACTTAGCACGTGCATAAGCCGATTTCGCAAAAGTCTTCAATTTTAAAACATAATTTAACAACATAAGGATGAAAAGAGAAAAACTTAACTAAAATTTTGTAAATAGAAACAGGGGATCATCGCTGCTTACCATGTAGCTGTTTCAGAGATTTAACAACAGGACAGCTGTTTAATACATGACTCTCCAGTGGATAATACCACTTCCCCAATAAAAAAAATGTAAAATAATAAGGTTACTATTTTTAATAATATATGAAAACAAATTAGATGAATTAAATAATAAAATAGAGAAAGAAAAACTATGAATAAGTAAGTTTAGGATTACAAGATTATATATATATATATATATATATATATATATATATATATATATATATATATATAGTATAGAAATCCTATAGCAAGCCCAGCTCTCCCCAATGGTTTACTTCTACTTGTGCAGCTGCCATTGCTCCAAGACAGCATGCGTACCGCAGATTCAAGCAACATAACATATACAGATAGAAGTATATAGAGGCTAAAAGTAATTGTAAGATAGAAATAGCGACAGCTAAGACAGAATACACTGAAACCACCAGAAAACGCATCGAAGCACAGAAATTAGGAACCCGTGACTTTTGGAAAATCTACAACAGTGTAGTAAATAGTGGGCAGTCAACGATTACCCCACTATTAAACAATCATGAGATTGTTTGCACGACAATGGAGAAGGCTAACCTGATTGCCAGTCGGTTCGCCTTTAACTCCACTTTGGACCCGACACACCACTCCTTCCCTGACTTTCCTTTGCGGACAGATACCACACTAAATTATTTGAAAATCAACCCCTCTCACGTACATAGTATCATAAAAAAAACCTAGACACCTCAAAAGCATGTGGACCCGATCTCATTCCGGCTGTGCTATTCAAAAATGCTCCACTGAAGTTGCTCCATTTCACTCCAAACTTTACAACAAATGCATTAACGAATCTTGCTTTCCTGACTGTCGGAAAACCACTTTTGTGGTACCAGTTTTCCAGAATTCTGGCAAAAGAACTGACCCATTAAATTATCGCCCAATTAGCCTTCTCCCGCTATTTGCCAAAATATTTGAGTCCTTAATTAACCAAGCTCTAGACATCACCTCACAGCTGCTAAACTCCTGACCGACAATCACTATGGATTTAGGCAAATCCATTCCACAGCAGATATCCTAACTGTAATTTCTTAACGTATATACTGTTCACTAGACAAAACTGGAGAGGGTAGAGCGGTAGCCCTCGATATATCTAAGGCTTTTGATGGGGTATGGCACGATGGTCTTCTAAGGAAAATTAGATCAAACGGTATTACTGTAATGTAATTAAATCCTTCCTAAGTAAGAGAAAAATCCAGGTCGTCCATCTAAACAATATGATATAAATGCAGGAGTACATCTTTGGACCTTTATTATTCCTGATATTCATAAATGACCTCCCTGATAAAATTGCTTCATATATGAGTATATTTGCTAATGACATCACTATCTATAGCAAGCACGAGGGGAAACAAAGGAACACATATCTAAGGAAATGGCAGAAACACTAGAGGATGACCTCCAATCTGTAATGGAATGGGGACAAAAATGGATGGTCACATTCAATGTTGCTAAAACTAAGCTTGTTTCCTTCGATAACTACAAGAAACCTTCTCTACCACCAATAGCAATGGCCACGAACACATTAACCGAAAGTACTTCCTTTAAACTCCTCAGTCTAACGTTTACAGGGAACATGAACTGGAATAGATACATTAAGAGCATTGCCAAGGCTGCTGTGAAGAAGGTGGACTCTCTCTACCGTGCTAGAAAACTATTTACGCCTGAAAGTATTCTGTACCTCTATAAGGCCACCATTCGCCCATGTATGGAACATTGTTGTCTTATTTGGGCTGGTGCATCTGCTACTTGTCTCTCACTTCTTGACAGAGTTCAAAAGAGAGTCGCCTACCTGATAGGCCATGAACTGTCATCTAGGCTTCAGCCTCTGTCCCATCGACGAAATGTTGCATCCCTCTGCTTGTTCTACAAGTATTTTAATGGTGAATGCTCTGACGAACTACAAGCAATTGTACCCTCGGCGTAAACACCCTTGAAAAACCCGGCAAGCAGCTAAATTCCACCCCTTCACAGTAGAGATCCCTAGGTGTAAGAAAGCTTTCTACTCGAATAGTTTCTTTCCCAGATCTGCTAGACTTTGGACCTCGCTTCCGGGATTCTGCTTTCCCAACTGTACTGACATGCAGAAGTTCAAGTGTAATGTGAACAGATATCTTGCCACTCGTCTCCCGTCATAATACCCCTGCAATTTATGTCCCCGATAGTAGCCTCCTACTTCAAAGTGGCACTGTGGCTTATTTGGGGTAAAAATTTGAATAAAAAATAGTATATAGTATATATATATACAACAGAACCTCCTTTTTAAATATTCCATAATATAACAGTAATGGTTACATGATATAATTGCAATAGAATAGACACTAATCTACCGCAAAATAATAAATAATAAATAATGACCACAGATCAGATAACTATACGACCCACTCTCGTCTCAAAAAAAATGGAAGCAATGCATGGCAGAATGGTATCATAACGAACGCACATATAATACACGGTTCAGTCCGAAGCTTGGGAGAGTGTTCTTATGAAAACAGACCAGATACTACAATCCCCCCAACAAAAATAGGTAATTCCTTGGAGTATGGTAATATAATAAGAAAACAGACACTATACAAACCCGTACTTGAATTAAGGATTGAAGGGTGGTACATTAATCTTAAACGGTATAGAAAAATAAGTGTATTTATGCCAGTAAAAATCATGCATTCTAGTGGCGATGAAGTCGCTGAAAGCGTTTTTAATATCGCTTATGGTTTTTGAAGCATTTTTCACACAGAAAGTTATCAAAATGCTTGAAAAAGTGGTAGTGGGTAGGTGAGAGGTCTGCAGAGTGTCGAGAATGAAACAGAGTTTCGTAGCCCATTTCGTTCAACTTTTGTAAGGTCGGTTTAGCAACGTGCGGTCGGTTATTTTCGTGTAGAAGATTTGGGTCTTTTCTGTTGACTATTGCTAGGTGTTGTTGTCGAAGTTTCTGATGACTTTATCCATTTGTTGACAATACTTTGCTGTAATCGTTTCGCCTGCATTTATAAAGAAAACTAATGAATGAGACCGATCGCAGACCACCAAACAGACAGCATGGCCTTCTTTTGGTGTAACTTTTGCTTCGGGAAGTGTGGTGAAGCTTCATCGGCGTCCAACCACTGGGCTGAGCGTCGCTGGTTCTCGTAAAGAACTTTTCATCGTAAGTCACAGTCCGGTCGAGAAACGGGTCGTTCTTGTTGCGTAAAAAAAGGGAAGATGAAACTTCATAACGGCGTTTCTTTTGGTTATCGTTCAATTCGTGAGGCACCCATTTATCAAGCTTTTTGTCTTTTCAGTCTCTCTCAAGTGGTTGGAAATCATCGCATATGTTACATTTAATTCAGAAGCAAGCCATCGAACAGTTGTTCGTGGATTGGCTTCGACAAAGACTCTTAATTAATCTTTGTCAACATCCGATGACCGACCAATACGCTTATCATCTTCTATGCTCTCGTCGCCGACACAAAATTTCTTAAACCATTATTGTGCTGTGCTTTCAGTAGTGGTTCCTGGACCAAACGCTTCAGTTATATCACGAACTGTTTCAGCAGCTTTTCGGCCTAGCTTAAATTGAAATAAGAAGATTGTGCGAATTTGCTTTTTTCCATCTTGTATTCAAAGTGCTGAAAAGAATACATAATCGTTTTAAAACGATTGTAATTTAAACGATTACATAGAGCGATAAACGCTCTTTAAGATGATATATAAAGTAAAGGTATTATAATGAAAACTTATTTGAAATTACATCATTTGAAATCAAAATTAAAAATTTCGTAAGAACTTTCTTCTCAACCTAATAGTATACCGCAGCGTTTGGAATGTATCCCTTTTTGCTAAGATGTCCCAGTCATTAAATTTACCTTCGGTATAGTGGTGTTTGAACATACTTTTCATAGATCGTCAAATTTTTTTAAAGGGTGTTTTTTTTATATATATGATAATCCTTCTGAGATATCTCTACACCGTTTGAATAATGCACTGCTTAAAATCCGTTTCATCAGCAACAACAAAATATTATCTAAAAAATCGATATTCTTCGGAGTCTTTCGAGTTTTGTGTTTCCGTTTCGTTTGGTCGTCTTGATCGACGTCTGTGTGAGTTCTTTACGCTGTTTGCTTCAGCTGATGATTCTTCAGGATGAATTGAAGATTTCAATGAAAATATTTTTACTACAGTAGTAGTAGTAGTAGTAGTAGTAGTAGTAGTAGTAGTAAGTGTACTACATAGTAGTAAGAAGGGGAGTAAGAGGGAGAGAAAGAAGAGAAGTAAGAGGGGAATAATATACTGATCTCTCTGGCATATATTTTCTGCATCACAAATTCAACAGCAATTGGTGGTTGGCTTTTTTAGCCCTGCGTTTTTCAGATGCTCTCTTTCCCACTCCCTCTTCTCTCTTCCCTTTCTCTCTATCTACGAATGTGTTTTGCACACATTCACATACACACAGACGCACGCACACACACACTATATATATATATATATATATATATATATATATATATATATATATATATATATATATAGAGAGAGAGAGAGAGAGAGAGGGAGAGAGAGAGAGAAAATAAAAAGGAACAAACCGTATTATGTGTTCATCAACGTTTCGTCTTTATTTCGAGACTTCCTCGGGATAAATAAAGACGAAACGTTGATGAACACATAATACGGTTTGTTCCTTTTTATTTTCTCTATTTTGTCGGAATACTATTTCCATTATTTTCATCAGATATATATATATATATATATATATATATATATATATATATATATATATATATATATATATATATATATATATATAGCTGATGAGCTGTGAAACAGCGAAACAGTACTGTATGTGGAGGACTATAATGTTCCCTATCTTAGGTTGAGCATATTGGGAAGTGATATAAAAATTACCATTAGCATATTAAGCGATGCTCTTTGTGTAAACAAATTGAGCTTAGGTATTTGGACAGTGTTAAAACATTGCTAATTCACTGTCCGCATAGCAGCAGCCAAACGGTTAGAAGCTCCGACTGTCGTTTAGGTGGTCGAGTTTCGATCCTGGCTTGAGGCAGTTGCTTGTCTAGCCGCACTGATGAGCTGTATAGTGATGACTGTATATATATATATATATATAGTTTTCCGTTCCACCTTTTCTCGGGAATAACTGGACGATCTGGGTGAAATTTTGTATGGACGTTTCCTATGATAAGGAACAGAGAACTAAGTATTATTGTATCCGGTCAAATCACAGTTAGGGATAAATAGGTTTTAATATGGATTAGTTATCGCACTAACACATTTACTCCATAAATTTTCACATAAACTGCTGAGTTACTCTGGCTTTAAATTATATTTGCTTTCGTTATGATAAGGTGCAGACAACTAAGTGTTCGATGCATAGGTAAGGTTTAATAATGATTAGTCACCTTAATACCACATTTTCTCGAAAACCTTGATAAATGTTGTCTAGAGCGAACTAAGTATTATGGTATCCATTCAATTCACAGTTAGTACTTAATAGGGTTTATCAGAGATTAGTTACCACAATATAACATTTACTCTAGTATTTTTCTCGGAAAATATACGGCTGATATCCTAAAAGCTTTGTTCTCTTTTTGTATAATAAGCTGCAGCGAAATAAGTATTATGGTATCCGTCCAATGTACAGTTAAGTATTAATAAGGGTTAGTATTTAATACAAACATATGTACGCATTTAGACATATTTAATCACTAGTTAGGCATAAATCATTAATTTTAGGTCATGTCTCGTCAATAGTGATAATGCGATCCAAAAATATGTCACCTTCGGCTTCGTACTGACTCAGCAAGTCCTGGCAGACATCCCGTCGATTGTCCTTTTGGTTCTGCATAAGCATTTGTGGAAACCACGTAGTACACACTTTACTGTATCCTACTAGTGACAACATCGTTTCCAGTGCATTGATATCGACATTCAACTCTACACGCATTTAATTTACCGTTATCCGCTGATCAGCGCCGATGAGTTAATCGAGGCCCAGTGTTTTTTGGGGAGGTGGTTGTACATGGGCGTCCGGAGCACGCTTTGTCATTCCCATCTTTGTCGCCACTCTGAAATCGACAAACCTATCTCGTAACTGTGCTCACACCAACTGTATCCGCTCCGTAAATGCCCAATAGGCACCGGTGAATGTTGAACAGTTCATTTTTTTTTCTTAATGTAGGAGTTCATTTACGTATCTCTGCTTCTGACGCAGTCCATGAAAGATATTGCTTTATTAGAGTCTCACAAAGTTAATATGTGCAACAGAGAGGGAAATGAAACTACGAGGTCATTAGGTGCTATCATCTAGAATCTAAACCAAAATATTTAGCATGCCAGCCTTAGTTGTTACCGTAAGAATTATCGCCATATAGATAAGGAATAGTTAAAAATGGACCGAATTTAACGAATAAATGTATATTTAATGTATAAACGTATATTTAATGTATATACGTATATTTAATGTATAACTTTATATTTAATGTAGAAATGTATATATAACGTATAAATGTATATTTAATGTAGAAATGTATATTTAATGTATAGATGTACATTTGCACAAGCGCAAAAAAGTACTTTAAGCAGATTTACGCCTTCCGAATTCTTTTTTTTTTTCAACTTTGACCCGTTAGCAATTATTTTTACCGACTTTTATGCATATATATATATATATATATATATATATATATATATATATATATATATATATATATATATATAGCAAAGCAGTTCACAAAAAGCAATCATTTGACCGCCTCACGTCACCCTGCAACTTTTCGGGAGAGATGCTACTTGAAAAAATGGAGATAGACAGAAAGGTATAGTGAGATTAATATATATATATATATATATATATATATATATATATATACGAGGGGCGAGCAATAAGTAATGCCCCTGAAACATTTCCCATAGCAGTAGAGTAACGAAACTTGGCACAGTTATTACTCTTTCTCTACATAGGAACCACCTAGAGTTACGCATTTCTCCCATCATTTAATGCAGCTCTGGAGATCGTTTTTGTAGAACACTCCAGGTTGGTCCTCCAACCACGACGTGATTTCAGAAATCAAGGCTGCATCATCTGGGAAACGCTTTCCTTTCAAAAATAACTTCATGGCTGGGAAGAGATAAAAGTCAGAGGGTGCAAGGTCAGGAGAGTAGGGAGGATGGGGAAGAATTTCATAACCACACGCCCGTGCTTCTGATCTGGCGATATGCGAGTTGTGGACCGGAGCGTTGTCCTGCAGGAGGAGGGCACGTTTGCTGATCTTGTCCCGCCTCTTGGTTTTGATAGCTTCCCTTAATTTCCTCAAAAGTGAAGCATAATAAGCACCTGTAATTGTGGTCCTCTTTGCCAGAAAATCTGTCATCACTACTCTGTCCTGGTCCCAGAAGACTGTGAGCATGATCTTGCCAGCGGAGGGCTGCACCCTTGCCTTTTTTGGATGTGGTGAGTCCAAGTGCTTCCACTGCATTGACTGGACTTTGGTCTCTGGATCATAGTGATGGACCCAGGTTTCATCCTGTGTAATCAGTCTTTTGAAAAACTTTGACTCATCTTCTTGGCACATCTCCAAATTCATCCTCGAGCATTCGACGCGTTCTCGCTTCTGGAATGGTGTGAGCAACCTGAGAATCCATCTGGTAGACACATTATCCATATGCAAATGGTCATGAATGATAGTTTCCACAGACCCTGTACTAATCTTGATATCTTGGGCTATTTGGCGAATAGTAATGCGCCGATCTTCCAAAATGGCAGCCTCAACTTGACGGACAGATGCCTCATCAATGGAAAAAGGGGGGGGGGGCGACCAGGTCTGGGAGCGGTTTCCACAGACTTACGGCCATGTTTAAATCCACGATGCCAGCGTTTTAAAAGGTCATATGATGAGGCATTATCACTATAAGTTTCTTTCATTTCATCAAAAGTCTTCTGTGGTGTGCGTCCTTTCAAATACAAAAACCGGATCACTGCTCAACATTCAACAGGCTCCATTTCACACCTGACTCAGTTCAAACACCTGTAAAACAGAAATCACAATTAGTTCAAAGCTGTAATTTTCCACATAACCCGTAAAGATATAAATCATTGCACATGCAAAATTTCAGCTAGATCAGACAACTGGACATGGGTCAGGGGCATTACTTATTGCACGCCCCTCGTGTATATATATATATATATATATATATATATATATATATATATATATGTAGATTTATAAACCGTTCAACATATACAATTATGCTCTATTTACTCTGTTGTAAATATTGAGCTTCAAATCGACAATTTGGATGTGATTCGTATACTTAATTCTGAAGCTTTATTATTATACAAATCTACGCTGAAGTATATTAAGAACCGATTAGATATATATTCCCGAAATTAAGCAACGGGAATCTTGCCAATACAAGACGAGTGACAACTTAGGAATGCTAGACGCTGTATGTACTGTGCCGGAACGTAGAAATCTCCAGGTTAGGATATGAAGGCGTGTTTTTGTCCACTGCGAGAGATGCACCCTAAGTCTTCATTAAGACCTGCATCTAGAAGGAAAACTCTACTGTCTGCTCTGTCCCGTAGCAGCTACTGCACTGACTGAGATTAGCAGTTACACCAAAATGTATTCACCACTATAAACAATTCATCTGTGTGTATTTCCTTGGTGTGACGGATCTCATAGTCAAAATTAACGGGAGTATCTCTCTCTCTTTCTCTGTCTCTCCCTCTCTCTCTCTCTCTCTCTCTCTCTCTCTCTCTCTCTCTCTCTCTCTCTCTCTCTCTCTCTCTCTAATATATGCAATTTGTCCAAAAAGTCACTGAAGGGTTTTGTTTAAATTTGTCTTTATATTTTTCAGTGACATTTTATACACTCTTGTATATACATATATATATATATATATATATATATATATATATATATATATATATATATATATATATATATGATTTTCAGAATGTGAGAGCCTCATATCACCCTGTTTGGCTGTGGAATTTATATATATATATATATTCAATTTGTCTTTAGATAAGCAGTAATTTTTTGCTACACAGTAATGAGCATGTTTCGGTCTTATAGAGTTTAGTACCTAGAGACCTCTTCAGGCAACAAACGCTTATTTACGAAAACTTTTTTGCCAGAAGAAGTCTCTAGTTACTAAACACTAGAAGACCGAAACATGCTCATGACTGTGTAGTAACAAATTACTGCTTATGTAAAGACAAATTGAAAATGTAACTTGTTTTACTTCCGTAAAAAACTAGTTATATTTCATTGGTTACTCTACTTTTGAAAAATAGCAACCTCAAATTATATATATATATATATATATATATATACATATATATATATGTGTGTGTGTGTGTGTGTGTGTGTGTGTGTGTGTGTATATATATATATATATGTGTGTGTGTAATTTATTTTCATTTCCTATACTTTTGTAGCTTTCTTTCTTTTTGTGTTATTTTCTGTTGAAAATCTATTGATCGCAATCGATTCGTTTCTCTCTCCATCTCTGCATACCTTTATGTTGCTGCACAAGTTTCTATGTATCCATGCTTACTTGTATGGTTTCATATATCTAATCAATTTCTTTGCATCCATCATTCTGTCTGTCTGTCTTTCTGTGTGTTCGTCTGTATGTCTGCATCTTTCTTTATGCCTGTCTGTTTGTTCGTGTCCTCTCTCTCCTCCCTCTCTACCTGTCTCTTTTTATCCGTCGCTGTCATCTGCCTATCTGTATGTCTGTCTTTCTATCTGTCCTGCTCTCTCTCTTTAACTTTCCCTGACTGATTGTCTGCCTGTCTACCAATCTGTCGCTTTCTCTTTCTCCCTCTCTCTGTCATTCTCTCTGCTCTTCTCTTTCTCTCTGTGCCTCTCTCTCTCCCTTTCCCTCTCTCTTTTTCTTTCGTGAAAATCACGTGTTATTTCACAGCAAAGTCAAATCATCATAATAGACAAAATTCTTAAAAAATAAGTAAACATCGCACTACTTTATTATATAGATGAAACCGCGACGTTTCCTTAAAATCCGATGGTCGTTAATATATTATTGGTAAGTTCGAGTAAATAGTAAGTGTATTCCTTCTTCAATTGGGCGTCGCTAAGCTGTTGTTATCCTGCGCGCCAAGTTTCCCGCCATTTTTTCATTCATTCCAATCTAAAAATAGACGGAAGAAAGTCACTTGCATCAAAGCGTACGACGCCATATTAGCCTAGTTGGCTGGCATTGTATAGCTGGTCGCAGCCTCTTCATTGGTGGCCGTTTTTATGTTTCGCTTTCCTTTCAGATATCGATTTGCTGTTGCCTCTGTCTCTGCCTATGGCCACCATCCATACAACTGGGTGTCTCCCACATTCGTCCAATAATCATTCTTTAAAACATAGTTGCTGTAAAATGTGATTCGTAGTATTTCACCGTGATGTGAGGTTTTATGGCATTCATTCTTGAGCAGTCTTGTGGATTACAAATAAAAGCATATTCGACTCTTATCGAAATGAGTCCAATCTATATTCAATATAATCGCAAAACTAGTTGAGGTACCCGTCGAATTTCTTAAGCCTTAATTTTATGTACTTCTGTTCAAACGTTAAGGAAACGTTTGTCTTTGAGATTTTTTTTTTTTTCAATCGTAAAATAATAATTTAAAAAATATATTCTGAATTAAAGCCCGTGGAAATTCCATGAAATGAGGAATATATTTAATCAACAAATATATTTTGATAAAGATAATATTTTTCCTGAATAACGCAAAAAACTATTTTTTTTTTTCTTACAGACAAAAAAACAATAATACACAGCATTTGTTGTTGTTGTTGTTGTTGTTGTTTATTATTATTATTATTATTATTATTATTACTATTACTATTATTATTATTATTATCATTATTATTATTATTCAAATTTCTATGAAAATATTGGCCGTTATATTTTAAATATAGAAATGACCCAAATGAGATAAATTAATAAGTATTAATAAATACTCAGAAAGTAATATTGTGTTACATGGTTCAACACATAATGATAAAATTACATCGTGAGAGACTATTTCTAATGTATTTCTTCATCTACACCATTCTGGCAGACAATGAAGAATCGCTGCACGTCTAAACTATTACGTTTCTTTTCTCACACCGTTACAACAATGATCATATATTATTATAATGATATTCGAAAAGGAGGCTGCATCAAAGGGAGGCCACTCTCATATTCTTGTCCAGTATTTGGCCTTTTTCAAAACAAACTAAGGAAAGAACAAGCAGAATGTTATATAGATATACAAAATCATATAGTTCATTATTTTTGTCAAAATACTACTACTACTACTACTACTACTACTACTACTATGGGTGTGTGATTTTACTACTTGATACCATCGCGGCTTATGGAATCTATTATAACGAGTTTAAATCCTATCGCACTCATACTTTTTAAAAGGTATGGCCTGCAGCTGCCGGTAAAATAAGAATGATTAACACATGCGTGCACACATACATCCAAGCGCACACATACATCCAGGCGCACACACATTTTATATATTATACATGATAAAAAACATTTTTATCATCCAATAGAAAGTATCCCCCTTAATAAAAGCGATTTATTATACGGTGACACGTGTCAGTGTGTAATATGGTCGCTAAGCAGATGATAATGCTGCTGCTGCTGCTGATGATGATGATGATGATGATGATGATGATGATGGTGGTGGTGGTGGTGGTGGTGGTGGTGGTGGTGGTGGTGGTGGTGGTGCACTTTTTTTTTTGATTCAGGCTGGTTGTGACACAAAGTCGAAATTGCAGAGATCGAAAAACCAGCACACAAGAGACACGTGCACTCTGGCTCGCAAAATTGCCTGAGCAGCCCACTCGGCATTCTCCGGTAAGGACGTCCTCATTGGTTAGCAATAAAATACCGCTTCTGAAAGAGAGAGGGCATTGTATTGGATGAGTGAGTGGATCTCCTAGAACTGCACGGAACCATTTCTCATTGAAACACAAGTTGTTACATAACGGATGGTCTTGCTCACAATGTTATCATGCTGGTGGACAATATCAAATTAAAAAAAAAATGGTCACACTTATTTTTTAACGATGCAGTCCTTTTAAATTACGAAAAAAAACAAACAAATGGCTAAATTCAGCATTTCCCCCCTATCATTTAGCCCCAAAAGTCCCCAGGGGACGTCAAATCCTGGTGAAAATGAACAAACAGTGCAGTTTTAGGCCTTAAAATATGTAAATTTGAGTCTGCACCAACTAAGTCCACCATTCCCCCCCCATTTAGCCCCCAAATCCTCAAGGCCTTAACATATTTAAATTTGAGTTCAGCATCATGCAAAACTTCTAAATAGACATACACAGAAAATCTTGGACAAATATGGTAGCCCTAAAATAACCCCTTGGGCAAACCCAAGAGTTATCGCGACAAACAAAATTATATAGAAATCAGTTAGTTACAACTTTTCAGAAAGTTTCACAAAAATCCAAGGCATCAATTTTTTTTTAATAAGCGCAAAAGTGTGAATTTTAGCCATTTTAACCCGAAACACACCACTAGAGGGGGGGGGAGCAACCAGTTCCCGGAAAATCCGTTCTTTGTCTTTTTTACTCATATCATGTTTAATGTTTATGCAAAATTTCCAAGGTGTAGTTATTGAGAAAAGTACTGTCAGACGAACAGATGAACGGACGAACAGACAGGAGTGAATTTACAGGTCCACCCTCTTTTCGATTTCTAGAAAAGATTCTTTGATTGGATTGAGTCTTGGACACAGATTCCAGAGTTTTAGTCTGACAAAGCAAACTTCTAACGCTTTTGCTATAAATTTGAGAGAGTATGCTATCCTTATGCAAGAACTTTTAGATGAAAGGTATTAGTTTATTTTCACATGTAGCTTTCAAAACGGATTTTCTCAATATCGAGAGAGAACGGTCGTAGATTTTTGGTGAGTCTTTGAGAAATATTGGGTACTGAGAGAATATTAGCCTGTCGGTCTTTTTTTTTTTTTTTAAGATCAACTTTTAGGAAGAAGACCCCAAACCAGTTCAAAATACATGAACCAGAAATGAATGAAATCCCTTTGTCAGCAGATAACAATAAAGTATCATTTACAATTTCTGGATATATCACAAAAAAATTAAACATTTTCAATGTGCAATGTGTTGCCTGATCGTCGTAACAATGATAGTGATGATGGTAGAGATAAGAAATACTTCGATTTACTTTCTCGAACAGGTCTTACTGTTTCGTCGTTAGATAATTGAGAGTTTCTGTGTTTATTATTTAATTAATTGGAATTTGTATTGAGATGAGTAATCCATATCTTAATAGGATAGCGTGTGTGTTCTTTTGTGTGTTAATGCAACAACCGTTTACCATCAATATCTTATTGGCAGCGATCATTAAATTCTACTGGAATTTGGATGGAAATAAGCTTCCCGAAGATCCCAGTTCTCTTTGCATTCAACCCAAACAGTGGAGGTCTGGCTAGTGCTCTCGCTCTTCGTTCCTTCCATCCTTCTTGGTCTTCCTCATTTTATTATTATTATTATTATTATTATTATTATTATTGTTGTTATTATTATTATTGTTATTATTATTATTATTATTATTATTATTGTTATTATTATTGCTATTATTATTATTATTGTTATTATTGTTATTATTATTATTGTTATTATTATTATTATTGTTATTATTATTATTATTGTTATTATTATTATCATTGTTATTATTATTATTATTATTATAATTATTATTGTTATTATTATTATTATTGTTATTATTGTTATTATTATTATTATTATTGTTATTATTATTATTATTATTATTATTATTATTATTATTGTTATTATTATTATTATTATTGTTATTATTGTTATTATTATTATTATTATTATTTATATCTCAATAAGATAGCGTGTGTGTTCTTTTGTATGTAACGCTTACATCTTTCTCCTTCCGAGTGATTATCGCTTCAGTGTTATGACCTTCAGTTTCCTGTAATAAATAATTTTGCCAAGAATTCTTTATAAGGTTTTGTTTTGGTTTGAATTATAGTTGATGGCACTCAAGTCATCTATTTTTTTTTAAATAATTTTATCAAGAATTCTTTATAAGTTTTGGTTTCGATTATAGTTGAAGTAAATCAATATATATATATATATATATATATATATATATATATATATATATATATATATATATATATATACAAAACAGATACAGATACTTTCAAGAATTGTAAATGTCAACTGAATTAAAGGAATAAATAATAAGATGGTCAACATCATGATTCTTTGAATATAGTTTTTTGTCATTTATTCACTATATATATATATATATATATATATATATATATATATATATATATATATACATACATAACGGTTTCTATCTTACCAAAGCCGGGTAGAGAATTAACCACTTGACGAAGGCCAGAGTAATAGTTTTCCAAAACGTCGTGAATCAACACTTTTTGTGGTTGTTTTGCTATCTTTATAGTAAATAAAAATCATGAATTCAAAAAATTGTGTGTGGAACAAGTTTTTGGAATATATTCTCTAAAATATAGTTTTTGGAAGATATTCTCTAAAATATAGTTTTTGGAAGATATTCTCTAAAATATAGTTTTGGGAAGATATTCTCTAAAATATAGTTTTTGGAAGATATTCTCTAAAATATAGAACATGGGGAATAACCAAAAGTCATAGGGAGCAAGGTCTGGACTACAGGGAGGTCGAGGTACTATTTTGATGCCCATCTTGGTCAAATAGTCTGTGACAAGGATGGGGTTATTGATTAGTGCATAGTCCTGCTGGAAATGCTACTGACCCGATTTGAAAACTTCTGCTTTCTTCATATGAGATCTCTTTCTGAACTTCCTTAAAAACTCAACATAACATTACTTGTTGACTGTCTGTCCAGTAGGAATCCAGTACATGTAGATCATGCTAGTGCTGTCAAAAAAAAAAAAAGGATCATCATAAGTTTCTTGATGGATTTTCTCTATTTGGTCTTTTGGGGTCTGAGAACACTGTCTCTTGGTCTCTGTATCATAGCAGTAAGTCCAGCTTTCATCGCAGGTCACCAGACCATCAGGAACTGCGGGATCTGAATTGATCAGTTCGACCATCTCCCTGCAGTCATGACGGCGTCTTTCTGATTTTCTCTGAACATCCTTGGGACAAACTTCGTGCAAATTTTCCGCATCTTCAGTTCATCGCAAATAATTGTGTGTACAGTTTCCACACTAACATCAAACTGTGCACCTACTATCTCTATACACATACGGCGGTCCTTATTCATGAAATTCTTTATTTGGCCAATCAACTCTGACTTCCTACTTTTCTCACACCTCTTATCATCTCTCACAGACTCCCTGCCTACCTTGAATATCTTATGGCACTCAAAAACTGATGCTCGATTGATGCATAATGGTCCAAAAGCAGTCTGAAGCATTCCATACGTTTCTGTAGCATTTTTACCCAAGATTTTCCCCAAGAATTTTATTACATATCGTTCTTCTAAAGTGTCTTGCCGTACAGATTTAATTTCTGAAATTCACCAGCTGTGAAAATCAGGCTTTAGTAGAGTGTATTCCAGTTCCTGTTGTATTTGTTCACTTGAGCAAAAAATGGTCAGTCGTCTCATAAGATGTATAACAATAACATATTGGATTTTCAAGAGTCTACGATAATTTTAAATGCCTGTACAAAAATGTCTGGAAACTGATTGAAGACACCTCGTAACACTATAAAAATTTTCTCATAACAACGCAACCAACACAAATAACATCGACGTGATTGAACAAAAATAAACGTTTCCTAATAAGCCCGTATCTATTTCCTTACAAAATCTATTTAAATTAAATTAAAAAAATTACTTCAACTTCAAAAACAGTCTCAGTCATGGATTTTGACCTCAGCATCAAAACCAAAGTTTAGATCATTTTTGGAACAGCCTCTCTCCTGTTGACTGCGGTATATTGCTTGTTCTGTGCAATTTTAGGCAGTCCAGCCATCACTCTTTAAGGAGCTTGTTTGTGTTTAATCTCCCGAGTCGTCCCCACCGGGAAATGCTGACGAACTGCCGAGGAATTCGTTTTGCAAGCCAAAGCGCTCTTTCTCGAAGTCGGTGGCTTTTCAATTCCACTTCCTGACTCTTGTTTCAGATCATCCCGCCGCTTTCAACATTCAAAACAATTAAGGATTTGCTCAACACCAAACCTCGTCTCCCATACCCACTAAGGAGGGGTCTTCCATAACCAGCGTTCAAAAAATAAAACATGCTTAATGTCTAATGTTTTATATCCGCGAACAGAAATATAATCTGCTGTTTTTACGGGAATGAACTGGACCTCTAACGCCCTTAATCCATTTGATGATCGATTATTGATTATTTTGTCGTTCGAATCCAACATCTGATCGATTGTCATGTAGCGGTCAATCGAATGGATCAGTCGATCTCTGGCGACAAACGATTACGAATCCTATTCATCCACTCCCATTTCTTCCCCTTTCTGTAAGCATGTAAAATGGAAGATGCTAGCTATATCAATTAGCTATGTGTAATACGCTGCAACCTGTCGACGACGCGAATAGAACAAAAATGCCTAGCATGGTGTGATAGTTAGTGGACGAAGCAAGCCGGTAAATAACTAACGACCCTAATTCGGACTTCGGGCAAAAGTGGACGAAAATACTTAACCTAATTAAAATATTGTAAGATACGACACATACCACGCGTGTTTAGCCAGGTCAAGATCATTGTTATTTGTGTCGAAGGGCAAATAATGATTAAAATAAGACATCCTAGCACTGGCAGGTTTTCCTTCAAAGTACCACATCACAACGAAAACCAATCTAATGAGTCAAGATAACTCCTTGATACATGCCGTGACATTAATAACTTGACAACGCAATCATTTTATTGGATTTTAATCGACTTTCATACACATTGTATCTCAGCAAAAGAAGAAAACCGACCAGTATGATTCATATACGGAATGGTTTGTATTTCGCACACACACACACACACACACACACACACACACACACACACACACGCGCGCGCACACACACACACGCACACACACACATATATAGTCATCCACATACAGTACTGTTTCGCTTTATCACAGTTCATCAGTGTGGCTAGAGCAGCACCTTTCGCGAGCCAGAGGTTTGAATCTACAACCATCGAGTCGATAATCGGCAGTTCTAGCGTTCGGCCCATCGGATCGGTGCTCGCAAACGACCTCATCAAATATACATTAAATAGAGACTCACCCCCCACCCCGCTTTTACAGTACGATACATTGACGACAGTGTTCTACCCAAGGTGAAGAGCTTAAAATGTAGTCATTCACATAAATTACTGTTTCGCTTTATCAGAGATCATCAGTGCGGCTAGACCAGCACCTTTCCCAAGTATCTGTACAAATATCTAAATTTTATTATTTTTATTATTTTTTAATTATTAATTTATTTTTTACTACATTTCATATAAAATTTCATATACATTTCATATAACATTTGATATACTCTTGATATACATTTCATAGACATTTCATATACATTTCATATAACATTCAATATACATTTCATATACATTTAATATATATTTCATATACATTTCATAGACATTTCATTTACATTTAATATAACATTTCATATACGTTTGATATAGATTTCATATAACATTTCATATGCATTCCATATACATTTCATATACATTTCATATAACTTTTCATATACATTTCATATGCATTTCATATAACATTTCATATACATTTCATATAACATTTCATATACATTTCATATACATTTCATATAACATTCAATATACATTTCATATAACATTTCATATAACATTCAATATGCATTTCATATAACATTTCATATAACATTTCATATAACATTTCATATAACATTCAATATGCATTTCATATAACATTTCATATAACATTTCATATGACATTTCATATAACATTCAATATACATTTCATATACATTTCATATAACATTTCATATGCATTTCATATAACATTTCATATGATATTTCATATACATTTCATATAACATTTCTTATACATTTCATATACACTTCATATAACATTTCATATAACATTTCATATAACATTCAATATACATTTCATATACATTTCATATAACATTTCATATAACATTTCATATACATTTCATATAAAATTTCTTATACATTTCATATAACATTTCATATACATTTCATATACATTTCATATAACATTTCATATAACATTTCATATACATTTCCTATACATTTCATATAACATTTCCTATACATTTCATATAACATTTCATATACATTTCATATTACATTTCATATAACATTTCATATAACATTCAATATACATTTCATATAACATTTCATATAACATTCAATATACATTTCATATAACATTTCATATAACATTTCATATACATTTCATATAACATTTCATATAACATTCAATATACATTTCATATACACTTCATATAACATTTCATATACATTTATTTAAAAAGTAGTTGTAAACTTCTCGTTCTTTAAAACAGGAAGTTTACAACTACTTTTTACTTTTTTTTTAAATTAATAATAATTAAGATAATATTTTTCCAAAACTTTAATTTTATTCATACAAATGAATTAATCTTGTGATGAACCCTTTTAATAAAAACATTTAGTTGCAACTTCCTTTTTGTTGGCCGTTTTATTTTATTTTATTCAAATTCTCGTTAAATGCAAAATGATTTCGGTAAGAAATTGTCCGAAAAATAGAAGAGGTAAATAAAATGTAGGGTTTCTGTTTTTGGCTTCGAAGTCTATTAAAACGCATTTTTTTTTACAAGATAGTCACTATTTATTAAAACCCGAACGCCATTCAAGTATTAATCAAGTTAAGTTGGTAGTTTAGTAATCGATGATGATATAGATTGAGTAGAATTTGCATTATTTAAGGGGACAGCTCAAAAGAACTTGTTTCCATTGGACTTGAAAGCTACCATATTGTAATCGGTTGATAAGCAGACCAATGGAACAGTGTTCCACGTGCGGGCAGTTCTAGTAAATAAGCTTTGTTCATGGAATTTGCGTTTAGAATTAAGAACAAACAGAGGGTGGATAAAATTAGTAATGGTGGTTCTAGCTAGTCGAGTGTTTTTTGTGAAAGTCTGACAAGGGGGAGGATATAGATTGGAGCCCAGACGAACACTTGTCATGAAAATAACGATAGAGCAGAGACAGGCTCGCGACGTCTCTTCTGTGAGAAAAAGTTGCAGGGAAGAGAAAGGGAATCGCCTACAAGGTTTTTAAGCTGGTTTTGAACTTTATCAAAGCAAAATAGGACTCGCCGAGCATATCCTGCCCAGATGTGGCAGCAGAATTCCATTTTAGGACGAATTTGGCTTTTATGCAGTCAGAGAATTTCATTGGCAGTGAAATACCTACTGGAGCGATAGAATGATCCAACCATTTTTCGAGCGATCTTGACAACAGATTTGATGTATTTCGTTCCTATATTAGTATTTCGCAATTTTAAGGTTCCTTGTGGCGTCAGCATGGGTCGACCATGTTTTCTATTCGACCTACGAAAGCCCATGATGCCAAAATATTTATTATTATTATTATTATTATTATTATTACTGTTGTTGTTGTTGTTGTTGTTGTTGTTGTTGTTGTTGTTGTGAAACTTGCTGTTCAATTATCTGATAATTTTATGATTATGATGTGATATTAACGAAAGCAAGCGGGTTTTGTTGTATCTGAGACTGATTAATCATTTGTAACACGGCTATAAATATCGCTTTCCACCATTAAAAGGCCATCGCCTGTCACCATTAACAATGAAAATCGTTTCACTGTTAAGAGACCTTCTCACTCCGTCGGAATTAGCTCAATAGTTAATCACATCGCTGTGGCTCGCTGGTTGAAACGTAACCTATCCACACTCCCCCAAAAATGTCGGGGTTTATTATGGCGAGGGGAAGGTGTTGGGACAATATTTCCGGAAGTATACAGGATGGATGCGCGATGAAGAATTTCCGGTTCCGGTGGCTTTTACAGTCCAATTAAGATGTATGCCGCTCCTTTCGCAAGAGCTTAGCGGAAATAAAATATTTGAATGTTTGCTGGGTATGACAAATACAGCTGGGGGTGTTAAAGGTTGGTTTCCCTGACACACCTGTGTACATGGTTAAGTGTTTAAAATGTTTCTATGCGTTTGCATCTTTCTGTGCGTGCGTATGTTGGAGGCCAGTGTTGAATCCAGGAGGTGTAGGTGGGTGCATGTGATTGTCACTAACAAATGTGTGTTTGTTTGTATCTCTCCCTCTCTCACTCCTTTACCTCTCCCTCTCCCACTCTCCCCCCTCTCTCTCTCTCTCTCTCTCTCTCTGAATCTATGCATATATATATATCGTTGCAGTCAGAGTTTAAAAGTACATATGACTGTGTACAGACATAGACAAACGCACATTCATAATAATATATATGCGTGTGTATGCGTGTGTGTGCGTGCATGTGTATATATATATATATATATATATATATATATATATATAAATATGTGTGTGTATTTATACATATATGCATATATATCTATTTGTGCATGTATGTGTATACATAAGTATGTGTGTGTCTCCGTAAGTCTCTCATACCTATGCGTTCCATTAAACGCAAACAGAACTACGCAACGAGGAATGTTAAATGGATTCGTCATTGCTAATCTGTAGGGAGCGGTCCCGAAAGCGGTGCGTGGGAAATTTTCACACCGAGGGGTTAGGGTTGTTGCAGGAGAAGTGCAGTCGTTTGGAACTTATGACACGAAAATGCATAATTAAAATAGATAGGTAACAAGCTATATATATATATATATATATATATATATATATATATATATATATATATATATATATATATATATATATATATAACGCAACGAATATATATATATAGATAGATAGATAGATAGATAGAAAACGCAACGAATATATATATATATATACATATATATATATATATATATATATATATATATATAGAGAGAGAGAGAGAGAGAGAGAGAGAGAGAGAAAGAGGGAAAGAGAGCAATCTTTGGACAGTATTTCGCTGCGACAGAGCTCTTCAGTATAACTGAATATATCCCAATCAGAGCCCTGGGATACGGCATTAAAAATTAGTAACAAAATACAGTACAGTATATATTACACATGTAGGAAATCATCAAATAACATTATATATCACATCGTAACTCGGGACCAGTGCCGTAACCAGGTTTGGAAAAATATCGTATCATAGGGCCACCGTATCCCAGGATTCTACTGTACCTAGTTGATGGATCGGCAGCTCTTTCCAAGACAAGAAAGATGCTGGTAGTTGATATCTATATTTTTTTTTCATATAAACGCATTGTTTTCCACTGTACAGTGCTCTGTTCGTTTATTACAAACAGCTTTGCACGTATTATTATTATTATATTTACTTTTATATATATACTAGCAGGGGTGCCCGGCGTTGCTCGGGTGTTTGGAGGTGTATGCTGTGCAAAAAAAGCAAAAAAACAAAAAAAAATGGTTAATTTTTTTAAACTTTGACCCCTATTATGACCCCTTAAAATTTATTGTTTCGGGCTCAAATCACTTTATTAAGTTAGATCCAGGTTCAAGGAACCTATATCTAAAATTTCAAGTGTCTAGACCCAAAATTGTCGGAGGAGTTTGGTAGAGTTCTTAAAGGTCAAATCGTTGAAATTTGACCCCTTAACAGCCAAATTTCTGGCTGCCACCCGTCACATCGATTTTCTCAAATCTCAGTACCCGGTAATTCAAATTTCGAGTCTATAGACTAAAAATTGACAGAGTTATTGCGTAGGGAAATGTACACAGACAGACAGACAGACAGACAGACACGTTCACTTTTATAGATATATATATGTATACATATATGTGTATATATATGTATATATATATATATATATATATATATATATATATATATATATATGTATATATATATATATATATATATATTTTCATAAATTTATAAATTCAATAAAATATATTATATATAATCTCTCACATTCTGAAACCTATCTTTGAAACTCCATGGATTAAGGATTTTTCTCACTTCTTCTCGTATTTCTTGCTTTGAATAAAATATTTTGAATTTAATTCTACAATATCGTGACGTCTAATATATATATATATATATATATATATATATATATATATATATATATATATATAATTTATAAAATATATATGGCGATTAATCTACATTGAATGTTTCAGCCACTTTAGGATTCTTCAGGATTATATATATATATATATATATATATATATACACATGTATATATATACATATATACATGTATATATATATACACACACATACATATATATATATATATATATATATATATATAGAGAGAGAGAGAGAGAGAGAGGTTGCTATTTTTCAAAGGTGAAGTAACCTGTGAAATATAACGAGGTTTATACAAGAGTGCTCAATACGGAAGTAGAGCAAGTTACACTTTCAATTTGTCTTTACATAAGCAGTAATTTGTTGCTACACAGCCATAAGTATGTTTCGATCTTCTAATATTTAGTAACTAGAGACCTCATTAGGCAACAATGTTTATACTCAAAAATCTTTTAAATATTGGATTTGGAATATAAGTGTTGTTGTCTGAAGAGGTCTTTAGTTACTAAATACTAGAAGACCGAAACATGCTCATGACTGGGTAGCAACCAATTACTGCTTATGTAAAGAAAAAGTGAAAGTATATATACATATATATATATATATATATATATATATATATATATATAACTACTTCATTTACTCACATAAAATTAATATACGGAAGTATGGATTTATGCGTAAACTTTAAGTATTTACTTCAAAAGTGCTCAATACGTAGGTAGAATTAGTTAGTAATTTATAAAATATATATGGCGATTAAGCTACACTGAATATTCGGCGTTTCATCCACTATAGGATTCGTCAGGATTATGCGCAAATTCTGTGGTTGTTTCTCGTTTTTACATATGTTGAGGATTTTAGTTAGCCAATCAGCTTTCTAGTATCCACCGCGCCCCTTCCTATAAGCCAATGGGCATGCATTTTATCGAACAAATATATATATTGTATATCTTTTATTTACATTTTGTGAATAATATTAACTGGAATTTGCCTACATTTTGTTCTTAGTGAAGATGCATTTATTACTGGAGAGCCATGTATTTAACAGCTGTCCTGTTTTTAAATAACGGAAACTGTTTTTAAATAACGGAAACTGTTTTTAAATAACGGAAACTATTTTTAAATAACCGAAACTGTACTTAATTAACCAAAACTGCTACATGCGAGCAGCTGATGATAATCCTTTTCTATCTAACAATTGAAGTTTATATATATATATATATATATATATATATATATATATATATATATATATATATATATATATATATATATATATATATATATATATGTGAATCTTGGTTTGTTCAACATCGATAAAAACATATTTCTACATTACCAATTTTATTTAAATTTTCAGAAAATCTATCTGTAAAGTCAATGAATGTTTGCATGTTATTAAAATAATTTACCATTGCGAATTATAAAAAATATTAATTAAAATATAAATATTTTTCGTAAGTCGTTTCTGCGAGACTGTCCGGTTTTATTTCCGGTAACTTCCGTTTCAACTACTCTCGAATTACAAGATAAGTAAAAAAAAAAAAAAAGTACTCATGCAGAGAGTGATCCGTGCTGAAATAATAACGCTATTATTTAAAAAGTCATTCTTAACATGGGGGGTGAGGGTGTTTTGTACCTATTCTGTACTTTAACCTTACAATTGAATAAAAAACATATCATAAAACTTTAATTAAACGTGGAAATACGATTTTAAAAAAATAGCGCGGATCACTCTCTGCATTAGCACAATAAAAATCCCATATTTTTTAAATTTAAATTCATTTATGTATCTTACCAATTTTATTATTTTAAATTCCTTTAAATTTCCACTTATGAAACATTACGTTTAAATTGTTTAGCTTTTTTCACGGCATTGTTTACATAAAAATGTTTGTTTTAACTTTTTTCTAAACTGTTTTATTTTTACGACATGCCTCAGCGTATTATAAACACCTTAACCTCCCCATGTTAAAAACGGCTTTCAAATTAAACACGCCCTTCCACAAACATCGAAAGCCGTTCTTAACATGGAGAGGTTGGGGGTGTTCATTCCGAAAGCCGTTTTAACATGGGGAGGTTAGTACTTAGTCTACATTAGTTATATTTAGTTTATTTTTCTACCCAGGAATTTAAACCGTATTTTTTTAAATTTTTAATGATTTTATTTAACCCCCTGAACTACATTTAACCCCTGGGTGAATTTTTTCACATCACATAAAATCAAGTCTTTGAATAGAATTTTTTCTCAAAGAACAATACAAACATTCAAACATAGGTTTCATTCATTGATTAATGCAGTTAGGGCAAAGAATAATTCCATAGTCCTTGAAGACACCATTGTTGCATTTGTTTGTAATAGAAAACTAGGTGTTAAAAAATTAACAGCCGTCGTAGCTTAAGGGTTAAGTATCTGTTTGTAAAATATTCAGATTATGTACATACACACACACACACACACATACATATATATATATATATATATATATATATATATATATATATATATATATATATATATATATATATATATATATTAGAGGTGTTTGAATAACTTCAATTTGTGGACAAACTCTTTCTGCCTACAAAGCGAGGGTTTACACTAAAGACCTCCAAGATATTCAGTAGATATTTGGAATGGGCTCTGTTTACGATACGAAAGCAACTGTCCGAATAGACATCTCCGCACAATTTATTGCCAAGCAGATACTGCCCGATTGTCGACTCGTAGATTGATGAGTGCCCGGATGTGCTCGGTAAACATCCGGGCGTATTCCTTAAATGCTCAGACGTGCTCGTCCATATATTTGTGTTGGACGTATGCGACTTCTGAATTCGTGCAGGTATATGTTGGGCCAGTCTGATCCTCAGAGTTCGACCTACATAGTCAGCACCACACTAACATTGAAATTCATAAATAACTAAACTGTTGTCCAATCGGACAGTATCTGCTCAACAATATACTGTGCGGAGATGCTTATTCAGACAGTTGCTTTCGTATCGTACACATGGCCCGCTCCAAACATTTACTGAATATCTTGGAGTTCTTGAGTGTAACGATGCGTAAACCCTCGCTTTGTAGGCAGAAAGAGCTCGTCCACAAATTGGAGTTATTGAACGACCTATAATATATATAAATAATAATATATTTTTTATATACCTACTTGTGTAGACTTGTATATATATATATATATATATATATATATATATATATATATATATATATATATATATATATATATATATATATATATATAGGTGCCGGGAAAACTCGTCTCCGGAAAACTCGTCTCCGGAAAACTCGTCTCCGGAAAACGCGTCCCCTTTTTCTAGGTAGGAAAACTGGTCCCTTATTGAATAAATATCGATTGAAAACACATTTTATGATCGTTCTTGAAGGATATATTGTTTTTTAAAATAAACTATAGCCCCCCTAATATTTTTTTAATAATATTTTTACTTGTTTAATGTTTTTTTTGTGTTTTTAATAAAAGCGTTTATTATGTTCATAAACGAGACCGCATATTTTTTTTTAGTATTAATATAAAAAGAATTTACTTATATACTGTTGTTTATAAAAGGGTAAAATCGATTTTTCTACCTCGCCGACTATGTTGTTTATTTAATTTATTTGGAATCGTTTATTTGGTAAAGAAAAAAAAATAGAAAACAAACAAAAAACATGTCGAGTGTTACGGGAGAACGAGAAATAATGCCCGGTATATCACATCTTAGGGGGTCTTGATAATCGCTAAAAAAAATAGAAATTACTGAGCGAGATTTGGTTTTAAAAAGAAAATAATAAATTTTAATATTTTTAAAAATATAATTTAGAGAGAGAGGGGGATAAAACCTATATCTCCCTTCGAAAAGCAACCAACAAAAAATGAAATTAAAAAGATTCTTGATAAACGATAGCGGAGTTTTCAATAAAATTGATTAATAAATTTATTTAGTGATTACTTTCTCTCTTTCTTATTGATTTTAGAATTTTGAAGTAAAAATTTTAAAAATTAAAAATGAGTTAACGAGAGATTGTTAACACATGGCATCTCTCGCGCCAAAAAAATATTTCGTTTTTAATTTATTAGTTAATTTTTGCAAAATTAGACAGGACGACAATAAATGTTGATAATTGATAAAATCATAATTTTAAATAACGCATGAGTGCATGTTGTATGACAGAAAACAAAAACATAACAACAAAAAACTATCATAATTAAAAAACAAAACCAAAAGCGTAACGAAGAATCGAATCGCTCCCTGTTTTTTAATTTTTGGGTTTTGTTTTTTTTTATTATTATTATGACTCCAAAAAACATCGTTAAAATAAGAACAAAAAAAAATTGTAATTAACTTTGTATGAACATAATAAACGCTTTAAAATAAGTTAAACCACTAAGAACTTATCCAGTTAGGTAGAAAACGGACACTTAGAAAATCGATTTTATTTTAAAAAAAAAAAACAAAAAAACATTAAACAAGTAAAAATATTTTTTTTTAAATATTATGGGGGGGGGGGCTATAGTTTATTTTTAAAAAACAATATCTCCTTCAAGAACGATCATAAAATGTGTTTTCAATCGATATTTATTCAATAAGGGACCAGTTTTCCTACCTAGCAAAAGGGGACGAGTTTTCCGGAGACGAGTTTTCCGGAGACGAGTTTTCCCGAGACGAGTTTTCCCGAGACGAGTTTTCCCGGGACGAGTTTTCCTAAATTCATATATATATATATATATATATATATATATATATATATATATATATATATATATATATATATTTATATATATATATATATATATATATATATATTTATAAAAATTATTTGCCTACATCTGCCGATATTATACCTGATTTTTTTAATACCCTAATACTGACGATGTTTTTCTATTCCCCACTCACGTTGTAAAACTGAATTTTAAATGATAGTTACTAATATTTTGTTTTTTAAATCGTATTCGCCGATGTTTTTTTTTTTGCATCAATCGAAAGACATTTCGAGTTTATATCTTAATAGATTTTTTTTCTTTTTTTAATCGTTAATTTATTCTTTAATCGTTTTTATCAACATCTTTTTCGCTTTCCCCTTGTCCCCTTGATTTCATGAGATTGTTTCTCAACTCGACATGACTCCACACACGTCTTGTTTATGCACACACACACACACACACACACACACACACACACACACACACACACACACACATATATATATATATATATATATATATATACATATGTATAAATATGATCACACATATATATAATTATATATATATATGATTATATATATGATCATATATATATATATATATATATATATATATATATATATATATATATACAAAGCTATATTATTTAAAACTATCCACTGCAGTTTTTGTTAGACGGACACTGTTTTCATTTTCACAGACAAATGATTTCTGTGTTAAAATCCTTCTAATATCCGTTCCAAATCTTTAATGCTACAGAAAACGAAATCAAAACAGGAGGAATAATTGGTTTTTAATTCTTAAACTAGCATTAATTCTCATTTCATACACAGAAGATTGCGCAATCATACGAGTGTATGTGGGAAAAAAATAATAAATATTTTTTTAAAATGTTAACGTCCTCTTTAGAAAGGATTCGGTTTCTAAAAGAATATATAGTAAGCAGTCTAATTAGGCGTAAGGTGATGTGCCGGCCGCTGCTGTTAAACACTAGATACGCTTGCAGAATTGGATCCGTATCCTCGGGATTTTCCGTTAATTTTGGTTCGGGCTCGACCGACAGTCACCGGATGAAGCCGAGCAAAGTAACAGACGGATTTCAAAACAAAAAAAACGTAAAAAGATAGAAATACAATAAATATAAAAATGACAAAACCTACTGTAAATTTACTGAATATTTTTTTTCAAGAAGAGTTGCATTTTGTATTATTTATTTACTTTTTTTATTAGTATTATTATTATTATTATTATTATTATTATTATTATTTATTTATTTATTTATTTATTGTATTTTTTATCGATAAAAGTTGTTGTTTTCTTTACAAGAAAAGATGTTCTTTACGGTAAATTGTTTGGTGAAATCACAGGAAAACTAACATTTCAGTTTTCTTTTTTCAAGAAAATTAGCAGTAAACGTTTTTGTTTGTTTATTTTTGTAAACAGAAGTTGTTATTTTTTATGATGAATGCCTCTTATAAAAACGGTAAATTGTAAGCTGAAAATAGAAAAATGTTTTTTTCAAGAAAATTTAAAAATTATTTTTGCCAACAAAAATACAAAACACCCCTCCCATCACCCAAAAAATAATTTAAAAATTACATTTTTTATACAATAAATAATTTAAAAATTACATTTTTTATACAAAAAAAAAAATGCCGATATTGCGTTTCAACATTTGAACAACGCTCGGCTTAATCTGGTGATTGCCACTCGATCCTGAGCTATAAATGACGGAAAATGCCGAGGATCCGGATCACATTCTGCAAGAGCACCGAACATTATATAACTAAGCTTACTGCATACGTCCGTTAATTAGATAAAATATAATGTTCTACCTTTTCCATGTTAACTGATAGTGGCCTGGATGTTGATTACTGAACTACAAAGATAAAGGTGAATTGGCCATTGGGTTCGAATTCTTCAACTGGCAGTAATTAGCATTTTCTACACTTAAAATTGCGTTTTCATGAAACACTATTGTCTTTAAGTAAAAATGTATTTTGAATAAAATATTTAAAACAAAAATAGTGCATATATATATGTATACATACATATGCACACACATACATATATATGTGTGTACAAGCTATTTTTCTTTCAAATATTAAGTGGTGAACTTTAACGAAAACGCACGGTTCCAGCTCCCTATTATTGAATACTCTGTCTGACTGTCAATTGTGAAAGCCCGCCGGAAATGGAATTCATCAGTACTAAATTTCTTTCCAATTACGTGGGAGTTGACATTCTCTTGGAGAAAGACTATATCCTACTAAGCCACAGGTAGCTTTGTTAATTTTTTTAATTATTCGTACACTGATGATTGCATAAGCCTGAAACACTAGTGTCGATAGGTATAAAAATTGTTAATATTTATTTAAAGACTTTTTAGGCTCCTTCAGTCTTTGACAGACTGTGGTACCCACGAAGAGGTGCCTGTGCATAAAAATTTTTGTGGAAAGGAGTGCGTAATCTCCAACCACACCTCTCCTGAGTCGACATTTTTAAATACCAATGGCAAGTGAAGTGTATGTACAGGACGACTGGAAACAAATGCCGAGATAAGCGGAGAGCACGCACAGCGCCTAGAATTCCCAAATGATCACCCATCTGGTACTAACCAGGCTCAACGTTGCTTAACTTCGGTGATCTGACAAGAATCGGTGTGTAAACGCGATTATGCCGAATATCATTTTTGTTTTAATTGTGTATTTAAAGAGGCACAAATTTCGATAAGCCTCATTTTATTTATTGCAAAAATTAAATATAGTTTTAGTGCCAATTAATTTATTGTGTTTAAAACATCAAATCAAAATATCAGATTAAGATTATTTTTAAATTAGTCTAGCGCATGTGTACGAGATGAGCTTGGGTTCTGTGCAGATCTTGAGATCCAATACAAATTTGTCTAAAACGTCTTTACAAAACGGCCTAGTTATTTCACTTACTTGTTTTTTTCGTGGTTTCCTTCGGTACTGTGGTGACACCACATCTACGTGCATAGCTCTGTTTTCACGTTATCTGCGTAGAATAAATCTGAAGAGGGTGTAAAAATAGTCTTGGAACTCATCACGCACCTTCCATAGTTCTCTTTCAGTTAATCCTCGGACAAGATTTAGGTGTAAAAGCTTATATTATCTTACTCTGCAACAGAATTTTGTAATTACCGACGCGTGCACAGTGTGCGACTCATTTTGTGCACGGTGCTTCAGACTCTGCGGAACTGATTTTTTTCACGCTATCGATCACATCAGCTGTGTACACTTCATCGGGTTGCTACGTTATGAAAATTGCCTTTTCTCTCCATCCTCAACAATATTAGCTCGAAATTTTATTTCAGATTTTATACCTGATTTTTAGATTATTTTATCACAATTTAAAGTAAAAAAATAATATATAAACATTTTTTTTTTCATTTGAACGGAAGTGCATAAAAGAAAGGCTCAAGGAACTCGACTTTAGCTAGTTCTAGCCTGGGTATCCGGTGTTACCCGGGTATGTGTGGAGCAAGAAAAAAAAAAGTGTGGGAGTAGGCAGGTATGCTCGAGCCCGTACCGCGAACGAGGAAAAGAACGTGAAAAAAAACTTGACGTCTTTGCTGTTGCGCCCATCGCCAGACCGAAAATGATGTAGGTTTAAATTAAAGCTAGCCAATTGAAAAAAGAGGAAAACTTTCGAAAATATCGGCGAAAAAAGCGACTCCTCTCTTTAGAAAAGTGCCCAGTTAAGGGTGAAGGAATTAATATTCAAGGCAATCTTTCGATATTTGTCGTCCGAAGGGTCGGTCTTCAAAACGATACCGATCTCGTGAAAATTCGTCGCCTCTGTCGAAATTTTTAGGCGTACATACATCCACATCCACACATACATACATACATACATTTAAACAGACAGGTGAGATTTATATTATAGAAGATCACAATGATGTTGAATATAGATATTCGATATAAGTAAAATATATTATTATTTGTAATCCATGAGACTGCATAAGGATATACGCCATTGAAACTCGTGTATGAAAGCACTAATTTCCACAGGTTACGGTGACATTTTACAAATCATACTTCAAAGCAAATATGTTTTAAGAATGATTATTAGACGAGTGTGGGAGAGACCCAGTTGTACGAATGCTTATCATGGGCAAAAGGAAACAATTTTTAGTCGCGTGCAACCCCCCCCCCACCTATCTTTTTGTTTTATCACCCCCTGGTCAACCCCTGTTCGAAGGTCGCCGCCTACCCCCCCCCCATCTTCCCCTTTTTTGTTTTTGACAATTATTCATTTTTCCTCCCTACACCCGATAAGAATCCTTCCCAATCCCAACTAGGGATCTACCCGCTTGTTTTCGGTGCCCCGGAAAACAGTGGGTGATCTAACTTTCTAGATTAGCTCAGGGAGGGACCTTACTAACAATGCACTAGGCAATTTTATTTTTTGCATATTTTTCTAGATTCCCCACTCCCCCAACACGAACTGTTTTTCTTCCAAAATTCAAGAACTTTTTATTTTCCAATGAATTGAACTTTTTTCACACACACACACACACATTTTAATTATTAAAAAAATAGATTTTACACACACACACACACACACACACAAAGTAATTGTAAATATATTCTTTTTTGCAAAAACGCTGAGGTTTTCATTAGTTAGTTTAGAGTCCACAGAGTGAATGAGGTATTGTGGTAAATGTTGCCAGTCAAGAGTAAAGTCGCCAAAAACTCTATTTTCACTTTAGTAACAAAGACCCTGCAACACTCCCCTTCCCACTTCTTATAGGGCCTTGTGCCTAATTTTTTTTTGTAAATTTAAATTTTGCTTTTAATTTATTTTAATTTTACATTGAATTATTTTGATTGTAATTTTCACAAAATAAATTATATATCAAGATCAAAGTGTAGTATCTGTTCCGGCAGATACTGTAAGCAAAGACCATATGTGGGGGCAACCCCAAATATAAGACCTTGGTCAATGTAGGGGAAACCCTTCATGCCAATTGTCACTATCCAGCTCCCCTACTCCCCGGGGTGTTGGTCCCCATTTCCCCTTCACTCCTCACATTAAAAATCGACCTTGTGCCTAATTTGCTCGGTGGGGGAGCAAATAGATACCAACCCCACATATAAGACCCTGGTCAATGTAGGGGCAACCCTTCATACCAATTGTCACTATCCAGATCCCCTACTCCCCGGGGTGTTGGTCCCCATTTCCCCTCAACTCCCCACATTAAAAATCGGCCTTGTGCCTAATTTGCTCGGTGGGGGAGCAAATAAATACCTTGTTCCGGGAGATACTGCAATCGAAGACCATATGTGGGGGCAACCCCACATATAAGACCTTGGTCAATGTAAGGGCAACCCTTCATACCAATTGTCACTATCCAGCTCCCCTACTCCCCGGGGAGTTGGTCCCCATTTCCCCTTCACTCCTCACATTAAAAATCGACCTTGTGCCTAATTTGCTTGGTGGGGAAGCAAATAAATACCCTTTTTCTTGGCCAAAGGGCCAAGATCAAAGTGTAGTATCTGTTCTTACTACATGCTGTACTTATGTTTGTAACTTTTGATGAAGTGGGGGATCACTTTTCTGTATTAATAATGTAAAATGATCACCCACTTTACAACCAGTCAGTCTCAAAGCCATTCAAGCCATTCTCCCGATCATTCAAGTTGTTTTTGAAGGATTCCAGTTATTTTTTAAGCATTCAAGTCATTCTTTAGGTCATTCAATTCATCCTTAAGTTCATTAAAGTCATTCTAAGTCATTTACTTTTTATTTATTTAAGTCATTTCAGCACATTTTTCGGTCATTTTAGTTTATCTTTAAGAATTTCATGTCAATCCTACATTCACGCATTCATTCATTACACGAGAGCACGCGACTAATGGCTATCGGCCTTGTTTTATTAAAGCTCGGTGTTCGCCCAAAGAAGCTCAGTGCACATTGCTAATATTTCAGAGACTATGACGCGTACTTTAGCGCATAAAGCTTCAACAACACTTGAACAATGCTAACTCGAATTTGTTTTCAAGTTCAACGATGCTACGACGCTATGCCGAGAAGACTTTATCTTTGGTACGTCTTACAGGAAAAAATTATTGATGTTTTCAATTTAGCAACACTAGTACCGCTCGAGTGCCTTTCAATATACGAGGTGCCTTAAATAAGTTTCTAGACTTTTGCGTATAGGCACTTTTATTGATAATACACACATGAAACTTTAGTCCCCTTTTAAGTAATCTCCTCCGGCTGCAATGCACTTGCTGTACAGTTCCAACAATTTCTGGAAGGCCCCATGAAAGTCACCTTGTTTGAGTGTGTCAATGACCCTCGTCATAGCCTCTTTGAACTCCTGAATTGTCTCATATCGACAGCCTCTAAGCCTTGAGCTTAGGGAATAACCAAAAGTCACAGGGAGCAAGGTCGGGGCTGAGAAACTGTCTTGATACCGATTTTGGTCAAACAGACTATGATAAGGATCGGGCACCGTTGGAACAAACTTCGCAAATCTTCCGCATCTTCAGTTCTTCATGAATAATTATGTGAACAGTTTCTACACTGACATCAGATTGTGCACCTACACAGACTCACAACGGTCTTTATCCATTAAATTTTCATTTAAACAATCAACTCTTATGACCTGACTTCCTTTCTAGTCCCACATCTCTCATCATCCCTCACAACTCCCGGCCTTCCTTGAATCTCTTATACCACTCAAAAACTAATGCTCGATTCCTACAAGATGGTCCAAAAGCAGTCTGATGCTTTCCATACGTTTCTGTAACATTTTCCCCAAGTTAAAACAGAATGTTATTGTGTATCGTTCTTCTAAAGTGTCCTCACGTCCAGATCGCATGTTGATTTTATAAAATTATTTCTATATAATGGCTAGAATTAAAGTTTAAAATGCAAAAGTTAAGCATCATGGTTTAATTGTGCTCGAAACAGACATACACTTCGAACGCGGCCTTGTTATATCAAAGAACATACTGTTGATTTTATATATCGGGCCTTTTAACTTGTGCAGTGAAAATGTCTTGAATTTTGGTTTTAAATGCGAAAATCAAGTATCATTGTGAAATTGTGATTTAAACAGAAACATTCCTTTCGAACGCACTCCTGTCATATCAAAAAACCCACCGTTGATTTTATATGCCGGGACTTTCTGCTTGTGTAGTAATAAACTCTTCAAATGCACTTGTGATGTTAGACTGTATAAGGCGTTAACTTTAGTCAAAATTGCCTATTCTTTTTTTTTTCATAAGATGTTTTCGATTATCGATTATCGATTATCGATACTTATCAAAAGCGTTCCGATACGAAACCTATCTATGTGAAATTTCGAAAATATCGGCCCAGCCGTTTAGAAATTCATAGGGATCTCTCTCTCTCTCTCTCTCTCTCTCTCTCTCTCTCTCTCTCTCTCTCTCACACACACACACACACACACACACACACACACTCACACACACAGACAAAGTTTCCTAGTTAACATGCATGGGTATTTTAATAAGAGCCAACAATACAAAAAGTTTTGAATAAATAAATCCATAATAAATAAATGTTACCAAAGGCAAGTTAAGTTATTTTTCTACCTTCCTGGATAAGTTTTTGTATTATAACTTATTTTAAACTGTTTTTTTTTTTAATTTCAAAACGAATGTAATGCCAAGCCCATAGACTTAGGACAATAAGAGAGCGATTTCATTAGAGTTATGTCGGGCCTTTATAATCGATCAAAAATAAAAAATTAAACAAAATACTGGTAAAACATTTTATCACGTTTGGTGATATTTTTTTAAATGTGTTTCTACCAGTATTTATTTAATTTTCGATTTTTAGTGATTATCGAGACTGGATATTATATTAATAAAACCGACATTTTTCTAGTTCTAATTCAGCAGACTTAATATTATATTTGTTTTCAATTAAAAAACACGCTTTAAAATAAGTTGAAATACAAAATAAAGCTTATTCAGGTAAGTAGATTAGTAACTTAGCTTGCCTTTGGTAACATTTTTTGTTGTGTACTTATCTTTCACCTTTTGGTTTGTTTTGTTTTGTTTTGTTGTCATTATTTAAATGCGTAGATTGATATTTCTTCTAAAAACCATTTCCGAAGACTTTTTTCTGGTCGCTTCTTCCGTTATAGCCGGTCTCATGCACTTTGCGCATAGTAAATCTGTTCTTACATGGTTCCCATCGAGGTGTTTGATCTAATGTCTTTTTAACTGTCCCCATTTAATACGATTAACGTCACTAATCTGAAATTAATACCATTCATTATTCCCTTTAAACTTTCATTATCTCTTGCGTTGTTCTTCCCAGCTTTCTAACCAGCGAGATCTCAGATACATATTCAAGTACCAGTTCCTTCCTCTTTCGGAGGTGAGTCAGAGTTTAGCAAGTTCAACAACGTGTACCCAACGACCCTCGACAAGCACAGCATCACAGCAGCCCCCACCCCTTACCGCCCCATGCCAACAACCAAACTTTCGCACGAAAAAAAAAAAAAACGCAGGCTCGGCACTTCCGCCCTGCGCATTGGTTGTTCTTGTGTGTACGCAGTTAAGGGCCAGGCGGTGTCTTGCATGTTAGGAGTGTCCTCGCCATAACAAACCCCGGCTCGTTTTCTCACCACAGAGGCCTTCCGCTGAGAGTGCAAATGCTGTCAGGGTCATCGCAATAATAAAAAGAGGCTTGGTTCACACTTCTCCGGTGTAAAACATTGCAGATGGTCTGCCATTTAAATACGATATTTGCAAGTGATTCGCTTATCTTTCAACCTCTCTGCTCACTCGTCTGTAAATATCAGAGAAACGTGTGCTAGAACAAATTCCAAACGTTTCAAACGAACGTCTGAAAGATTTTTGTTTTTAGTAATAAGTACTAAAGCTAATGTTCCTTTTTTAGTAATAAGTACTAAAGCTAATGTTCCTTTTTTCTTTGTGTGTGTTTGTTTCCAACATGCATGTCACGTTTTTCCACCCAATTGGCGATTCCATTCACCCCGACTATAGCCGTCTAATATGACGAATGTAGACAAAAATGAAATGGATTAACATAAATAAAATACCCGCTTCATTGTTCTGATTAGATGGCAAGTAATTAATTTAGCACACACACACACACACACACACAAACGCTCCCCACATATGCGGTAGAGAGAGCCCACCTTCTGCCGCGAGGAAGGTGGGCTCTCTCTACCGTGCCAGAAAGCTACTTACGCCTGTATCTCTACAAGGCCACTATTCGCCCATGTATGGAGTACTGTTGTCACATTTGGGCTGGTGCATCTGCTACTTGTCTCTCGCTCCTGGACAGGGTACAAAAGAGAATCGTCAACCTGATTGGCGTCAACCTCTGTCCCATCGACGAAATATTTTTGCCTGTTCTATATGTATTTTAATGATGGATGCTCTGACGAACTACCAGCTCTTGTACGCCTCAACGTAAACACCCCCGACAAACAGTCAAACCCGACAAACAGCAAAATCCCACCCCTACACAATAGAGACCTCTAAATGTAAGAAAGCCTTTTATTCTAATAGTTTCTTCCCCAGAACTGCTAGCCTTTGAAACTCTCTTCCGTTTTTTTTTTTTTTTTTTTTTTTTTGCTTCCCCAACTGTACTGGCATGCAGAAGTTCAAGCGTAATGTGAACAGACAATTTGCTGCTTAACTCCCTACATAGTATTCCTGCAACTTATGTCTCCGATAGTAGCTCCTCACTACAAAGTGGCACTGTGCCTTGTTTGGAGTGAAAATAGAATAAAGCAGTCTGTAATGGCCTGTTTCGTGAAGTTTGCGAATCCTTTGATGTGCGTTAACTTGACAATAATAGTTATTAACGTGAGCATTTGTGAACACATTTTTCTTTATTGTTTTTTTTTTTTACAATTTTTTTATTATCTTTTTAATTTTTTTATTATTCTTTTATTATTTTTTTAATTATCTTTTAATTTTTTATTACATTTTTTATTATTTTTTTAATTATTTTTTTTAATCTCTTTTGTGTTCAAAACTATTCTATTTCACTCTGTGTTCATAAATAACTGATTTATCGTCATTCGAAACGTGAACCCATTTTTGAGACACTGTATATATATAGATGCCTAAATTCAGTGAAATTTGTAATCCCAATTGATTCATTCGGGCGGAATAAAAAAATAGAAGGCATTACTCGTCTTTCCTAAGATATCAGAACTTTGGAGATCCCGTCTTTTTCCTATTTTTATTCACTGATCATGGTTTAAAATGCACAGGAAGCTGAATTCTTGTCTTAACTTTATTTTGTCCGTATTTTCCTGTCTACAAATTAATGACCCCCCACACATGCACACACAAAAAAATACTGAAATTAAACTTCTATACAGCCAATTAGATTTTGCCTTTATTTGTTTTTGTGACGTGTCAACAAGACCCAACTAATTATATACTGCAAATTGCGTCGACATTACTCTTTGTTGGTGGCGCAAATACGGAAAACAGAGAGAGAGAAAGAAAGGGTGAGAGAGGAGGAGAGAGGGGAGTAAAAAGAAGGGAAATAGATATAGTGATCTCAAGATAAAAAAAAAAACAGGAATTAATCAGTCATCTTTCTCCTCGTTCTCTGTCTCTGCTTATCCAAGAACCGAACCACATTGCATGAATATTTGGTGCAGCTGCAGCGACTGCAAATTTCACAGTGTAAAATATGCAGTGCGCAGTCACTATGACAAAATAAACGTCTACATTGCTGCGTAAATAGAACACTTATCATTCACTCACTAGGAGTTCCCATAGAGGCTACCATCAAAATATTATATTTGAGAAAAACCTGTGATTTTCTCTGGAGTCTGGGTGACAATTTTCCCCAGATTTCCAGTACTCACCCCCTCTTTCGATAAACTTTGTAAATTAGTTTCTGTTACCGCTATAGCCGTTTACCATTGATATCTCTTGTTGGCAGCGACCATTGGTCTTCACTGGAATGTAGGTTGCAATAAGCGGTCCCAGTCCTTACTTGTGGAAAGATACAGTAAACATCTGCTCTATAATAAAGACCAATGCGTATTTATTTTGTATATGTCTATTTACATAAATTTGGGTATCTATTTATCTATTTATATGTATAGGATTCCGAAGTTAAGCAATGATGTTAAGCAATGATGAGCCTGGTCATTACCAGATCGGTGACCACTAGAATGATATGGAGAGTGCTATGAACCCCAGAAGGCATACTGCCCGAGAAACCCAACAAAAAGTCAATGATGGGTAACGGTTGCATCTGTGAAATAGTCTGGGAGGATATTGTAACTTAGTTCAAAATATGTTATTCTACATTGCACTCTAGAGAACCTAACCTACTGTTTCTTTTATAAAATTATTTTATATAAACTTCTTTCAAAAACCATTAAGAAATTTACGTGCGCGATTTGAACCTACAGATCACGTCATGGAAAAAAAACATGTAAATTTTCAGGTCTTATAAAATTCTTTGCAGTTAATGAAAACAAAATTAAGAAGTTTACGTGCGGAGTTTGAACCTAGAGACCACGTCATGCAAAAACAAAAAAAAAAGAAAATACGCCATCAACTTACCCACAGTAGAATTTTCACGACCCGTTGTTCTATCATTGTTACTATGCAACGACATGGAAAATATGGCTTTACCGATGATAGATAAATTAAAATGATAATTGTGCTATACGGCTGCTGCTATGCGGGCAGTGAATTAACAATGTTTTGACATTGTCCAAAGTACCTAAGTTCAATTTGTTTATACAAAGAGCATCGCTTAATACGCTAATGGTAATTTGTATATCACTTCCCAATATGCTCAACCTAAGATAGATTATATATATATATATATATATATATATATATATATATATATATATATATATATATATATATATATATATATATATAATTATGGGTAAAAATAAAATTGCGTAATAAGTCGATTGTTCGTCGGTTATATTGACGATTATTTTATTATCTCAATCTGAAGACAAATGTGTAATAATAAAGTCAACGTGACGAGAATTGCGTGAAGATTAAAATGCGTGCAGCTAATCACGCCATTAAAAATATAGCTTTTCTTAGTTATCTTTTTCTTTTTTTTGCCTTTTTATTTATGTTTTTTGCTCGAGTTCAGATCGATAAGACATTGTTAACTTGCAGGTGAGGTTGAGTTGGGGCTGCAGGTGGGAATTGAAGGTGAGGTTGTAGGTGAGAATTGCAGGTTAGGTTGTAGGTGAGAATTGCAGATTAGTTGTAGGTGAGAATTGCAGGTGATGTTGTAGGTGAGAATTGCAGTTGAGGTTGTAGGTGGGAATTGCATGTGATGTTGTAGGTTAGAATTGCAGTTGAGGTTGTAGGTGGGAATTGCATGTGAGGTTGTAGGTGGGAATTGCATGTGAGGTTGTAGGTGGGAATTGCATGTGAGGTTGTAGGTGAAAATTGCAGGTGAGGTTGTAGGTGAGAATTGCAGGTGAGGTTGTAGGTGGGATTTTCAGGTGAGTTGTAGGTGAGAATTTCAGTTTAGGCTGTAGGTGAGAATTGCAGGTGAGGTTGTAGGTGAGAATTGCAGGTGAGGTTGTAGGTGGGAATTGCAGGTGAGGTTGTAGGTGAGAATTGCAGGTGAGGTTGTAGGTTAGAATTGCAGGTGGCCTTTGCAGGTACGGTTGAGAATGACTAACTGGTTAACTGATTCGGACATCGGAGTTTTACACCGGCCGAATCTCTTAAATTAACTTATTATTTCCACTCGATATTATGTTAAACATAAAACATTATTATGCTGAACATAAAACATTATTACGTTGAACATAAAACAACGCACAAAGACTTGATATGCCGTTGACATGCACATTTATGCAAATAAACTATTGTAAAAGGAACGCATTTTGCAACACTTGTGAGCGAGTTTAAAGTTACCTGAATAAGACTAAAACTGCAGTAGTAGATTTTCGATTGTATGTTGTAAAAGATCCTACGGACATTGGCGTGGACGAATTAGAGTGATTTCAAGATATTTATACTGTTTATAAAACACTAGCAAGGAAACCCGGCGTTGCCCGAGATTGAATGATGATTACATCTCATATTTTTATAGTCATCGAAATCCGTGAAATCGCCCGGGAGGAAGCTTCACATGCCTCCATGCAGTAACTAAGTCCAAAATATATGTTATTCTACATTGCACTCTAGAGAACCTACTGTTTCTTTTATAAAATTATTTTATATAAACTTCTTTCCAGTTAACAAAAAAAAACATTAAGAAATTTACGTGCGCGGTTTGAACCTACAGACCACGTCATGAAAAAAAACACGTAAATTTTAAAGTCTTATAAAAAATTTTGCAGTTAAAGAAAACAAAATTAAGAAGTTTACGAGCGGAGTTACAGACCACATCATGAAAAAAAAAAAAAAAAAAACACGCTATCAACTTACTTATAGTAGACGTTGCTAAGCGACGACATGAAAAAAATGGCTTTACCGATGATAGATAAATTAAAATAACGGTTTCGATTATTGATTATCGGTAATTATTGAGGTGATCTGGATCAAAACTTCTGAGACAAAAGATCACTCCCAGACTTATACACTAAAATTCAGTAAATTTTAAAGAAAATCCGTTCAGCCGTTTCGGAGTCTATAAGATAATGCCTGATTACCTTTGTCAAGTAGATTATTATTATTTTTGTTTGTTTAGAAAAAATAAACTTTCTTTTAACATCTTTGTTATGGATATTATTCAAATCCTGGTTGTTGAACGAGGAAGCAACGGATATGCTAGTATTTTAACAGAGACATTGTGTTTTAGAAAATTCAACTTTATTTATCAACACAGAGTTTGCTTATTTCAATGGTTCTTTAACAATTTTATGCGTTTTGTTGGGGGGTGAAACCATTTGTCTTGTCGTCAAAAATACGCCACACTTTTAGATATTACTTCTTTATTTGGGGCCAAATCTTTTTTCCTGTAGTATATTTGCAAACATCATATTCTCACTGGAGACAGGGTTTGGAGAATCGAGTTTGGAGAATCGAGCTAGGATGCAATGAATTTATTAATTAATCAACTTCTGCCACAGTACGTTATCATGACGAAATAAGAGATTTTCTTCTACATTCGTGACCATTTTTAGTAGAGGGTTCTTCCTAATAATGCTATATGATATTTCTATAACGTTACCAACTTTTACACACGGGACCAACAAAACACGTCGCAAGGAACATAGGACAAGTAATAACCTGACTCCTTTTCTATTTGTAACAACGATATTTATTTCCTTACCCTTCCGCCACGCGTGACTTCTCGTTACGGCCGTGACGTGATCCACGTCTCTAACGTGATCGTCTTCTTCTCTCTGACCACTTTTCTCTCGAACCTCGTTCTGAAGTACTCTCGAACATGCTCTTAAGCATGTCGTATGTGATCGTCGGGCTGTGCAAAAGTTCTTTTCATAGTATTTTTCGGTTCGGCATTTTATAGTCTTTTTCGGTTCGGCATTTGCATAAGCGCGTCCGCGCTCTGTTACAATTCCCAATTGGTGGCCGTTCCTTTCTAAAGGCTAGCGATGAGAAAACATATTTTGCATTCCAGAATACGGCCACTGAAACTTTGTCTGCTGGTGCTTGCATCTTTGGTTGCTTTGGATGGCTTCTACTTGCTATTGTCCAAATAAGGGGCATAGGCCATCTACAACTTTGTAGATGCTTTTGTAGAAACTGGGTTCTTTTTTTTTACGGGGTGGCCGCATGTCCAACCTTCCCAGAAGGTACATACAGCGTATAACCTTCCCAAATGGTCACCCATCTGGTACTGGTCAGGCTCAACTTTGCTTAACTTTTTCGGGACAACTAAGCATTCAGTATCATTTGTTGCTGTATGATCGCATTTAACGTCAGCATACTACCTTTCACCTGTTGTTCATACTGAATAACGTTTGATCGATATTTCCCTACATAAAACAATCCTGTGGAACTCTCTTCCGTTTGCCTGTTTCCCACTTGACTACAACTTGGATGTCTTCAAGTCCAACATAAACAAATTCCTGACAAACCGCCCTTTTAAGTAAGACACTCTATCAAATCTCCAATACTAATGATTGCTACAATACTATTTCATTGATTACTATACAGGCAATAACCCTTATCCATGAGTGGCCTCCGGGCCTTGATAAGTGGTAACCTCCATGTAAAAAAAAAACAATCCTTTATCAATACAAGGAAATTTACATTTTCCCATTACTTGAAAAATTTGCAAAAGTAATTTCACTTTAAATAACTACAATTTGTAAATCAATAATTACCCGATTGACTCAAATTTTGACACATACTAAAAGCCAATTTGTTTATTTATTCATTTATTTTTAATTGCGTCATTTATATGATAGATCCGAGGACAAATTACGATTGCAACAAAGAATAAATCAAAATAAACAAACAAACAATTACTAATTAATTAAATAATAAAAATTAGGTACTGATTTCTGCTTTTGTTCGTTGTTCTTCGTAATTTCCTCAATGTCAACGACTTTTTAATAGTTATTTAAGCTGTCCGCTACTAATAAATGAAGTATCTTTGTGACCCGGGTACGTGCTGGGTGGCCTATGGAGATCATCACGTTTTGTTTTAAATAATTACCCAGGATTTACTTCACAGGTGAGGTATTCTCATGTCAAGATGTCCTGACAAACTTTTGTACAAGAAGGCCAAAAACACCCGAGGATGGTAGATAGTAGGCTTTTCTTTTCTTCCTTTTTATTTCAATAAGTAATCATGAATAAAGGGGCCCTTTTCGGGGCTAATACTTGCTTTCTTGATGAGATCCGTAGATATAGGAGGGTTCATTTAATATTTAAAGCTTGAGTTAGTAAAGCACCGGAAAATATTACTTTCTTCCACCTCTTCCTCTTCCTCCTCTCCCTTCTCCTCCAATTAATCTCATATCTTATGTTTCTTAATCGCGGATAAAGTAATTGATGAAAACTACGTTGGAAGGGTAACTTTTCTGGAGGTTAAAGGTTCAATTCTAAGTCCAAATTACTTAGGACTTCTACCCAGTCATGACTGATGGAACAAGAGAATGCTTCCTCCATGGATTAAAACATGGGATTACGTTGAAAATTACGTGAGTGTGAGATCGACAGAAAGATTCCCGAGATTGACAAAAATATTCCCGAGATTGACAAAAAGATTCCCGAGATTGACAAAAAGATTCCCAAGATTGAAAGAAAGATTACTGAGATAGACAAAAAGATTTCCAAGATCGGAAAAAAGATTCCCGTATTTGACAAAAAGATTTCCTAAATTGACAGAAAGATTCCCGAGATTGACAAAAAGATACCTGAGATTGACAGAAAGATTCCCGATATCGACAAGATTTCCGAGATCGGCAAAAAGATTCTCGAGATTGACAAAAAGATTCCCGAGATCGACAAGAAGATTTCCGAGATCGACAAGAAGATTTCCGAGATCGACAAAAAGATTCCCGAGATCGACAAAAAGTTTCCCGAGATTGACAAAAAGATTCCCGAGATCAACAAAAAGATTCCCGAGATCAACAAAAAGATTCCCGAGATCGACAAAAAGATTCTTGAGATCGACATAAAGATGCCTGAGATCGACAAAAATTCCCGAGATCGACAGAAAGATTCCTGAGATTGACAGAAAGATTCGGAGATCGACAAAAAGATTCCCAAGATCGACAAAAAGATTCCCGAGGTCGACAAAAAGATTCCCAAGATCGACAAAACGATTCCGAGATTGACAGAAAGATTCGGAGATCGACAAAAAGATTCCCGAGCTTGACAAAAAGATTCCCGAGATCGGCAAGAAGATTCCCGAACTCGACAGAAAAATTTCCAAGATCGACAAAATATTCCAGTGTTGAACAAGATACGTATATATATATATATATATATATATATATATATATATATATATATATATATATATATATATATATATATATATATATATATATATATAAACTTTATTTTGATCTTTTCTTAGTCTTGCCAGATTCCAATCTACCGGGTTTGCAGATTTGAGTTGACATCACCAAAAATCCTCGTGTGGGGCAGTGTAGAGTAATCATACCGAGGGGATCTTATTTAGGTTTTGAGTGCTGTGATAATTGGAATATTTCGTCAGGGTTTACTTATAGGTTGAATTGTCCTCATGTCAGATAATCTTGAGAAGGTCCTGTACAAAAAGATCGAAGACATTTGAGAATGTGTCCAGTAGGCATTCAAATATTCAAGCATTTCTATTTCAAACTAAAGTGCGAGATGCCGTCCGAATAACTGATGGTGAATATAGACGCGAGGAAGCACTTTAAAATCTTATGGAATTTCAAAATATTTTCTTAAAGATGTATTTCTCTTTAGGTGTGTGAGTGAGTCAATGAAATATTCTGCCTGAACTGAGTGCGAAAAATTTGAACAATTTATGCACAAAGGACTATTAGCACCAAACGGCCAGCTCACAAGCAAGAATCTGTGGTTGCTTTTGGCCAAGAATATAAATTAGCACATTCTGGTTTTCCGATTTGTTCCCAGAATTTCGTTTGCAGTCTGATTAAGCGAAAACTTAGCCAACGAAGGGGAGCGACGGGGCATTTAACACGTAATGCGAATCCCATTGGGAGAAAGTGAGGGCAAAGTGCATCATAACGGACTTGTTGATCGTCAATTAAGCTTCCGTATTGTACGCATAAGCATCACACAGGAAATTCAATTACAAGAGCACACGGAGAGTACAGAGGCCCGCCAAAACACAACCATCCTCCGATTAAGTTGATAAAAAGTCATCCTAAAATATGTTTATCAGATATTTAAAAATGTATATATTAATCATGTTGACACACCAGTTCTTATCAGATCACCGAAGTTAAGCAACGATAAGCCTGGCCAGTATCAGATGGGTGACCATTTGGGGCTTCCAGGTGCTGTATGTGCTCTCCGCTTATCTCGGCATTGTTTTCAGTCGTCCTTGACTTCTCTTTGCCACTGAACTCAAACAGTGCCGATTCAGGAGAGGTGTGGTTGGCGATTGCGCTACCCTTGCCTCACAATTACACACGCAGCTGCCCTTACAGAGGGTATCCTTTGTCTTTCGAGACTGAACGGAGGCATCGAATATTTTGCATAAATGAAAACTATTAACGTCAAGAATGTGAGTTCCGTTACAGAAACGTGTATTTAATTCGAATAAATAAAATACACATCAAGTGCGCTTGAAAGCTAAATTACAACGCAATATTAGGAAAATAAACAAATATTTTACTTGCTTCAAATTTATAATTTAAATATATTCCGGAGTCAAACTCCATCCTCAGTATGTTGTGTTCTGTCTTTTTGTCTTCTTCTTTCTTGCCATGTTGTAAAGTTGGAGAAAGAAAAGTCTGTTTATAAAGATCTGTGCGTTGTCTCTCAGCGGTTGTATTTTGAAATGCTGGAACGTGACGTTGGCTACGTGAGATTAACGCCAATGGTTTGAGTTCCATTATAGAAATGTTGATTTCATGTGAATAAAATAAAATACGCATCAAGTGTGGTTGAAAACCAAATCACAACGATGCTGAGAGAAACCGCGCGGACCTTTACAAACAGACTTTTCTTTCTCCAACTTCACAACATGGCAAGAAAGAAAAAAAAAGAACGAAAACAACATACTGATGATGAAGTCTTGCTCCGAAATATATTTAAATTATAAATTTCAAGCAAGTAAAATATTTATTTATTTTCCGAATATTGCGTTGTGATTTGGCTTTCAAGCGCACTTGATGCGTATTTTATTTAATGAAAACTATTAAATATACCGCGCGTTTTCCGGGAGTAATTAACAATTTTATAACAGATCTTACTTACCTGCATTATAGTGTATAAGGATTGCGTTTTAGTGCACGAATTATAAAATTGCTTTCAAATGTTATTGTTACAGTGAATACCATTTATATATTTTTTTTATTATTGCATTTTCACTCCAAATAAGGCACAGTGTAATTTGAATGTAGGGGCTACTATCAGGGACATAATGGATGCTATGTAAGGAATTGAGCAGCAAGATGTATGTTCACATTACACTTGAACTTCTGCATGTCAGGAAAGTGCGGGAAGCAGAAAAGCGGAAGAGAATTCCCAAATCTAGCAGTACTGGGGAAGAAATTATTAGAGTAGAAGGCTGTCTTACATCTAGAGATCTCTACTGTGTAGAGGTGGAAATTTGCTGCTTGTTGGGTTTGTCGGTGGTATTTACGTTTAATGGATAAAATGGGTAGTAGTTCGTCGGAGCATCCACAATTAAAATAGTTGTAAAACACGCAGAGGGATGCAATATTTCGTCGATGGGACAGAGGTTGAAGCCTAGATGACTGTTCAAGATATATCAGGTTGGCTATTCTTTTTTTAAACTTGTCCAGGAGTGGGAGATTAGTAGCAGATGCACCAACCCAAATGTGACAACAGTACTCGATACATGGGCGAATGGTGGCTTTGTAGAGATGCAGGATACTTTAAGCCGTAATATATATATATATAAAAGTGAACGTGCCTGTGTATCTGTGTGTCTGTGTGTGTACATTTCCCTACGCAATAACTCTGTCAATTTTAAGTCTACAGACTCGAAATTTGATATACAGAGTACTGAGATTTGGGAAAATCGATGTGATCGGTTTTCGGCCAGAAATTTAGTTTTTAAGGAGTCAAAGTTCAACGATTGGAACTTTGACAACTTTACCAAACTCCTCCGACAATTTTTGGTCTAAACAATTAAAATTTTAGATATAGGTTCCTTGGACAGGGATCTAACCGAATAACTTGATTTGAGCCCAAAACAATAAATGTTAAGGGGTCAAAATAGGGGTTAATTTTTTTTTAATTGACCTCTGTGGTCTCTACCAAATTACTCAGACAATTTCTGGTCTAAAAATTTGAAATTTGATATAAAGGGTATTCAGAGATAAGGCAAGCTTTTTAATCGGTTTGGGTCGAAAATTTTTAGTTATCAATATATAAATGTATGTATGTATGTATGTATGTATGTATGTATGTATGTATGTTTGCATGTCTGCTTAAAACTTTCGACAGAGGCGACGGATTTTACCAAGATCAGTATATTTTTTAAGTCCGACCTTTCACACGACAAATATCGAAAAATTGGCTAAAATCATTAATATCTTCACCGTCAACTGGGAACTTTTCTACAGGGGGGAATCGCTTTTTTCGCCGATATTTTTGAAAGTCATCCCCTCCTTTCGATTGTCTAGCCTTAATTAAAAAAAAAATGTCACTTCCCCTTTGACGTTGGTCGTAACAGCATAGACGTTAGCCTTTTTCCCGTTTTTTTTTTCCTCCTTTACGGTACGGGTTCGAGCCTGCCTTCCTACTACCACTGTTTTTTTTTTTTTTTTTTTTTTGCTTTGTTTTCCTCAACAGACACATCCAAACACCCGGGCAACGCCGGGCTGAAATGCTAGTATATCTATAAAAGTGAAAATGTCTGTCTGTCTATGGTAGTTAAGGAAGACTATTATACAGAAAGGCATGACTTTACATATTCACACTTTTTAATATAACCTTGTGAACAGTACACAGGGCCCGAGCAAAGCTGGGCGGAACTGCTAGTATATATATAAATGAACGTGTCTGTGTGTCTGTCTATCTGTTTGTCTGTGTACATTTCCCTACGCAGTAACTCAATTTTTAGTCTACAGACTCGAACTTTGATATAGAGGACATTGAGATTTGGGAAAATCTTTGTGATCGGTTTTCGGCCAGAAATTTGGCTGTTAAGGGGTTAAAGTTCAACGATTTGACCTTTGAGAACTCTATAAAACTCCTCCGCCAATTTTGAAATGTTAGATATAGGTTCCTTGGGCATGGATCTAACTTAATAACTTGATTTGAGCCCTAAACAATAAATGTTAAGGGGTCATAATAAAGGTCAAAGTTTAAAAAATTGACCGTTTTTTTGTTTTGTTTTGTTTTTTTGCTCAGCATACACTTCCAAACATCCAAGCAACGCCGGGAACCCATGCTAGTATATATATATATATATATATATATATATATATATATATATATATATATATATATATATATATATATATATATATATTAACTAAAAATTAGTCCATGCTTCATGTTCTGTTGAATTATTTGCAGCTCATAGTTGTCCGGCGTAAATACGTACTCCAAATATGTTTATGTTAAACAGGTGTGAAGGCTGTGCTTTATTCCTGATTCATAAGGGAAGTTATATTTTCTGATCTGAACTTAAGGTTATCCAAACACGCGCCTGTTAAATATATACGTAATCGAGTTATGACCCTAATCGTAATCGAATAAGAATTAAAAACGTAACTAATTAAATAGAATAAAGTAAAAGTACACACACACACACACACACACACACACACACACACACACACACACACACACACACACACGCGCGCACACACACACACACATACGATTATAACCAAGAGACAATATCACCGCCGCGTTTTTATAAAGATACTGACGAGGGAATAAAGCAAACAGAAAGACTAATTTTGATATGTCTATTCATTGGTAAAATGTTACTGGCTTTTCTGGACACAGTAGATAATTCAACTGGTCACACCTTTTCTTATATATATATATATATATATATATATATATATATATATATATATATATATATATATATATATATATATATATATATAAATTTAATAATTATTATTGCAAATAATTATATATGCGTATATATATATATATGTGTGTGTGTGTGTGTGTGTGTGTGTGTGTGTGTGTGTGTGTGTGTCTGTGTCTGTGTCTATGTGTCTATATTTTACAACTCTATCGCTTCCGAAACGAAAAGTCTTAGAACAGCGGTAGGGGCCTCAAATGCTTTACGGGCCATTCTTTTATGGATCTCTAGCCGATTAAAATAGTTCTTTTTAAAATAGATAATATGGGTCAAAATTGAAAAACATCGTAATATATTTTGCACATTCATCCTATTTAATTTTTAATTTGTAATTTTTAATCAGGTCACATGCGTGTCACATTGGTACAGTGGTAACGTCACCAGCTTTGGAGATTTCAGTTTCGATTACAGCTAATGGCACCCAAATGTGTTTTTTATTTTGTTTTGTTTTTTTTGTTTACCTTTGAAATCACAACTTTATAATAATATATACGAAATTTGGACATTAAAATATTATATTTACGCGTATTTTACGACCGGGCAAAGCGAGGCGCCCTCCCTTGCTAGTTGTTTTTGTTTTATGGCATATCAACCCTTTTCAGGCTATTTAATGCTGAATCCAGTGAAGAAGATTTTTTTTAATAGAATATTTTCGTTTTTGTCAAGTCGGTTCCTATTTAACTCATAGATGGGACCCTAACAGGTACTACCACCCCGAGTCAGAGTGAACCTGGAAGCAATGGCAATTAAAGGGTGGCTCCACACTCACAAAGCTCGCAAGCTGGGGCCTCACCATCGGATATAGTTTAAGGTCATATCCAGGACCGTCCCTCTCTAGTATATATATATATATATATATATATATATATATATATATATATATATATATATATATATATATATATATATATATATATATATATATATGGAGAGAGAGGGGGGAGAGGGGCGAGAAAGCGAGAAAGAGAGAAAAAATAAGAGAGAGCTGAATTTTGATGTCGGTGTGGAGCATAAGTTTGTTTACCTACACTGACTAGCTGTGATATTGCGAAATAGTCTGTCAGGTGATAACTAAAATATATTTCCTTTTAGGTTTGAGCTCTCTGATATTTATTTAGTTACATTTGTCAACTGCGAACTGTTGATAATGCATTGCTATTTTTTAAAAACAAATTGACGCTGTTGACTCTGAGGTTTTCCTTACTTTCAGCTTAAGAGCGCTGACTTTCGTTTAGACGATCGAGTTAGATTCAAGTTTAAGGAGCTGTCTATTCTGGCCACACTGAACCGCTTTTTTACAGTGAAACACTCTGTATGTGATAACTATATATATATATATATATATATATATATATATATATATATATATATATATATATATATATATAAGGTATAAAAATTACTTCAAAATCCTTTTTATGTGAGGAAAGCCTTTTCTTTTTATATTACGTCATACTATATACTTTCTTTAGATATGCAAAATCTACCACATCTCCAAGTGTTACTGTAAATCTTTGCTGTCCTGTTTATTATTTTATTTATTACTATTATTATCATTAAACGTTTCCGTTGCTAGTCGTTTTCTTTTTACGTTTTCTTGTGTACTATTCTTTTTATGATTGCTTTTACTTTTACAGGTCTGTGTGTTCTTATCAACGTTCTTATTTTTATGTGTGTGTGTGTGTGTGGGTGTGTGTGTGCGCGCTTACGTATGTTACGTGCAGTTCGGTGTTATATGTGGGTGTGTGGGCGTGTGGGTGTGTGTTCTTATCCTTACGCCGTTTCTTGCCTTGAAAGTCTTCGAGACGTGTACGTGCAAATGTATAATGCGTACATACCTGGTTGTCTTGGCCAGCGGATGATATCTTCTGGTCGCTGGTCTGCCATCACGTTGGGGAGTGGTCACTGCAGACAGATTCATTAATGACAACAAGATGGAATTAAGCTTCAATCTTTTATTAAAGGTAAGCATATATCTCGGACCCTGGTTGTCAGAGACTTAAAATCTCCTGTCTGCATTCTCTGCTGCCCAAAACCAACTCTCAACCCATGTGGTCGTCAACCGGAAGCCTACGACCATAATTCCCGTGTCACCCCTATTTTCCGGTGCATGTCACCCCTAATTTCCGGTGCATTCTCTCTAGGTTGATATCTAAAGAATCCTAGAGTAGATGAAACGCGGAATATTCAGTCTAGCTTAATCGCCATATATATTTTATAACTTACTATATATACATATATATGTGTGTGTGTGTGTGTGTGTGTGTGTGTGTGTGTGTGTGTGTGTGTGTGTGTGTGTGTGTGTGTGTGTGGACATTGACATTAAGATAATCTTCACATATCTGCAATATATCTCTATTCCTATCGAATTCAGAGTCACTTTCACTCAGCCCCAAAATCTTATGCAAACCGTTCATTCTTCTTCTCTCCATATAGACTCTCTGACCTCAAAGACAGGTTTCACCCCTTCAATGCGATTTTAGGTACATTTTATGCAACACAACTAGTCTCGTGTGACGTGATGAGTTTTTGTTTTGTTTGTTTTGTTTTGTTTTGTTTTCTGGACATTGATGTAAGTGGACTTGCTAGGTCTCGGGTCATTTTTAAATGAATAGACAGGCATGGCGTCATCTTCGCCTCTCATAACTAAAATTACAAATACCAAGACAGGAAATTTGGTTTTCATGCTCACAGGAACCACTTCATGTCTTTGATGATCCAATGTTATGAAGTTTTGCTAAATAAAAAGAGTCCTCAGTAAGTTGTGCAACTCGACAATTTCTTAATAACATTACTTCCGGTGCAATTCTGAAGAATGCTACTGCTCTATTGTGGTATTTACGGGACACGCTCTATTAAACAGACGGTGACATCACTGTTTTAATTTATTAACGTTGTCCTATATCTAGTATATCTAGTATTCTATAAAAGTGAGAATGTGTGTAAGGACACTTCTCAACCTATATACTCTACGAATTTTTAATTCACAAACTTGAAATTTGGTATATAAGGTATTCAGACATGTGGAAAAAATTTAATCGGTTTTCATCAAGAAAAAGGGCTATTAAGAGGTCAAAATTGAAACTTGGTACGTGGGAGTCATCGGATTTTTATCTGTATGTATACTGTTTCACGAATGTGTATGCGTGAATCGTTCACATGCCAGATTACTTATGTTAAGAATAAGTAAATTTGAAAACACTTTTTAAAGATCGTGTCTAGGCTGGCCTAATGTTATCGTACTTAACTCACTGTCTTAAGGGTATTTTTTTTTTTTTTTTTTAGTTTTACTTACAAGAAACTTAATACTCGCATGCACATGTTTCTGTTTCTTTCCGTTTTGTTTTGATCATTTTTTAAGGAATTTAACGTTACGTTTTATATTCACGGTGTTTCTGTTTATAACAAATAAATATTCTGCATTAATTTATCTATTAAGTTGGGGCAAAAATAATGTCGTTTTTTGATGTTCAACTTCGAATAAAAAGACGACATAATTTTTGCATCAACCTAATATAGTATTTTTGTGTATTTCCCGACTGGGCAACGCCAAGCAGCCTGCTAGTATATATATATATATATATATATATATATATATATATATATATATATATATATATAGTAAGAAGTACGTTATGAAAATATCTATGGCAATTAAGCTACACAGAATATTTCGCGTTTCATTCTCGTGAGAATTCGTCAGGCTTATATATTTTCAGAACTTACTACCTAGCTCCACATATGCATTGAGCACTGCTGAAGTAATTTTTTTTATTACATTTTCACCAAAAAACAAGGCACATTGCCATTTTGTTGTAGGGGGCTACTATCAGGGACATAAGCATCAGGGATACTGTGTAGGGAGTTGGGCAGCAAGATGTCGGTTCACGCTACACTTGAACTTCTGCATGTCAGTACAGTTGGGGAAGCAGGGATCCGGAAGGGAATTTAATAGTCTAGCTGTTCTGGGGAAGAAACTACTGGAGTAGAAGGCTCTCTTACATCTAGGGATCTCTACCATGGAGGGGTGGGGTTTAGCTGCTTGTCGGGTTTGTCGATGGGGAGCACAAGTGATTGCAGTTCGTCAGAGCATTCACCGTTAAAGTACTTGTAGAAAAGGCAAAGAGATGCAACATTTCGTCGATGGGACAGAGGTTGAAGTCAATACTGTAAAATTCACGCATAAAAGTATATCTTCGTATATTAATTTATGTGATTAAATGAAGTAATCGTCACTAAAACGCGTATTTCTTCAAAAGTGCTCAATATGAGTGTAGAGATTTTATATAAATAAAATTATATACGATTTTATAAACATACGAAGAAGTCTACACGGATAGATCAACGTTTCGACTTTTTTTCATATCTCGTCTGGACTCTGATTGGAAATGAGTTCAATCAGATGTCTGACGAGACATGAAAAAATGTCGAAACGGTGATCTATCCGTATAGACTCCTTCCTGTGTTTATATAATTTTATATAATTCATATGATTTTATATAATTTATATAATTTTATTTATAGACTGTCGCCAAATGCGCATAAATATAATATTAATACATTTAGATTAGAAATAGAAAACTGGAAACAACAGGAAAATTGAAAAAAATATGGGGGAATGATATTATAGAAAAAAATCTAAATGTATTTGAAGTCGATATACAATTCAAAGTAATTTCCTTAATCCATAGATTTTTGATGTAGGCTCATTTCCTCAGAAGAAATTTGGTATCTAATTACATCATACTATTCAAGTATTGCTATTCTATTCGGATACAAATATCTCATATCATTTTTTTTTTTAATTTAACCCCGTATGTTTTTGTTTCGACCTTTTTTTTCTTTCTCTATGTCCCTTAAAAAGATGTGATCTTTAATATATTTTCTATGTATGTACTGAATAGAAAAATTATATCAAACCAAATTTGGTATTTTGCTAATGACTTTTCTCTGAGGAGATGAGCCTACATCGAAAATCCATGGATTAAGGAAATTGCTTTGAATTGTATTCCTTGTTCAAATAATGCCTTTTTTGTTTGGAAAAACTATATTTTTCTGAACGGAATTTAAATATAAAAAGCTATCATTTTTAATTTGCTCTATCTTGTATATTAAGCCATTCCTATTTGACTGAGATTGTCTTATATGAAAATATTACTTCCCAAAACTATTTTGCAAGACTTGATACCATAAGATTCAATAATCTGTGATCCAATTCGTTTCAGTATTCTGAGATATATATATATATATATATATATATATATATATATATATATATAATTATATTATATTTTGATATATACATACACACACACACAAACACACAAATACACACACATATATATATTATATTCTGATATATACATACACACAATTATACAATACATACACATAATTATATTTAATTCTGATATACACACACACACACACACACACACACATATATATATATATATATATATATATATATATATATATATATATATATATATATAGTCATCCACGTACAGTACTTAGTTTCGCTGTATCACATCGTCAGTGCGGCTAGACAAGCAGCTACCTCAAGCCAGGATCGAAGCCCGACCGCACATACCACAGTCATGGCTTCTAACCATTACACTAAACGGCAACTGCTGTGCGGGCAGTGAATTAACGATTTTTTGACATCGTCCGAATACCTAAGCTCGATTTGTTTACACAAAGAGCGTCGCTATTCATACGACAGTCAAGGCTTCTAACATTACGCTAAACGGCAGCTGCTATGGAATATATATATATATATATATATATATATATATATATATATATATTCTTTGTTCAAATAATACATGTGTGTGTGTGTGTGTGTGTGTGTGTGTGTGTGTGTGTGTGTGTGTGTGTGTGTGTGTGTGTGTGTGTGATAGTGTCAATTAGCTACACAGAAACGTTTGTATTTGATTCTAGAAATTTGTCGGATGAATTCCTTTGTGGAATGAAACGTTTTTCTGCAGTTAACTTGCCACTCGTTCTGCAATGTGAACTCTTATGTCCAACTGTATTACAAGTCAGTCAGGTTTTAAAATGGTATGCTCAGTATGTAATCAAATAAGGTTTCCCACAAGGGCAACAGTGACAAGGTAGTAGTTATTTATAACTTGAATTGGTGTATGAAACCGAAAAATATATTTCGTTTTGGTTTAACTTGTTTCTGAAGGAGAATGCTTTCTGGCGTATGTTTATTATGTAAGCAATTCCCGATTGATCAATATATTTAGAGTCTTGTTTATACCTATAAGTTTTTGGCAGTTTTCAGCTAATTTTTATGGCATTAAATTTGAATTCTTCGTCTAATTTCTGCAAATTTCGCGTATACCAATCCCTGTACAAATATAAAACATTTAAAGTTGTCAGAGCTAGGTTAAGAAAGTTTGAAATCGTCACAGTGTTTATTTGCGAGTGATACAAACGTTTAGTACTCTACAAAAAAAAAGATTTTTTTTTCTTTAAATAAGAAATTCCATCTTTTGTGGAACAGGGAGATTTTAGTACTAAATCTAATATATAAAAGGCTGTGTGTTTGTCTGCTTGTCTCCATATTTTCAAACTCTATCTCTTCCGAAACTAAAAGTTGCTGAGTGGCGCTAGGGGCCTCAAATGATTGGATTTTTACGGGACCTCCTCTTATCGTTATACATTTTATGAATTCATCTTAGTTTATTTTTAATTTTTTAATTATTAATCAGTTTATATGCGTGTTTGTACAGTGGTAACATCACCAGATTTCAATGCTACAGTTTCGGTTTCGATTCTAATTGAGGGCACTCAAATACTATTTTTTTTTGTTTATACTTTTGAAATCACAACTCTATAATAGTATATACGAAATCTGGAAAAATTAAAATATCATATTTAAGCGTATTTTACGCACGGACAAAGCCGGGCGTCTTTCCCGTCCGCTAATAGTTCTATTAAAAGTTTAACAATATTAACAAAAGTCAAGTCACTGGTTTTCCGGAGTAGAAAATAATCCACGAACTTGTTACGTTTGATGATTCGATATTTTCGGAGCAATAGGCGAACATTTTAGTCTGTTCTTTCTTCACCATTTGTTTTATATAACCCTTCACAATTTATTTTATATAACCCTTCACAATTTATGTTATATAACCCTTCACAATTTATTTTATATAACCCTTCACAATTTATGTTATATAACCCTTCACAATTTATTTTATATAACCCTTCACAATTTATGTTATATAACCCTTCACAATTTATTTTATATAACCCTTCACAATTTATTTTATATAATCCTTCACAATTTATTTTATATAACTCTTCATAATTCATTTTATACTAGCATTTCAGCCCGGCGTTGCCCGGGTGTTTGGATGTGTCTGTTAGGCAGAAAAAAAAAGTGGTATAGGAAGGCAGGCTCGAAACAGTACCGTGAAGAAGGAAAAGAACGGGGAAAAAAACTGATGCCTTTGCTGTTACGACCACCGCCAAACCGGAAGTGACTTATGTTTTAATTAAGGCTAGACAATCGAAAGGGGAGGATGACTTTAAAAAATATCGACGAAAAAGCGACCCCCTGTAGAAAAGTGCCCAGTTGAAAGTGAAGATAATGTTTTTAGCCAATTTTTCGATATTTGTCGTATGAAAGGTCGAACTTCAAAACGATACTGATCTTGGTAAAATCCGTCGCCTCTGTCGAAAGTTTCAGTCAGACATACAAACATACATACATAGATACATACATACATACATACATACATACATTTATATACTGGTAACTAAAAATTTTCGACTCAAACCGATTAAAAAGCTTACCCTATCTCTGAATACCCTTTATGTAAAATTTCAAATGTTTAAACCAGAAATTGTCTCAGTAATTTGGTGAGACCACATAGGTCAATTTTTTTTAACTTTTACCCCTATTATGACCCCTTAACATTTATTTTTTGGGCTCAAATCAAGTTATTAAGTTAGATCCATGTCCAAGGAACCTATATCTAAAATTTCAAGTGCGTAGACCCAAAATTGGCGGAGGAGTTTGGTAGAGTTATCAAAGGTTAAATCGTTGAATTTTCACTCCTTAACAGCCAAATTTGTAGCCGAAAACGGATCACAAAGGTTTTCCCAAATCTCAGTACACTGTATTTCAAATTGCGAGTCTGTAGACTAAATATTGACAGAGTTATTGCGTAGGGAAACGTACACAGAGAGACACACACACAGACGCACAAACACGTTCACTTTTATAGATATATAGATAGATAGATAGATAGATACACTAGCATTTCAGCCCGGCGTTGCCCGGGTGTTTGGAGGTGTATGTTGAGCAACAAAAAAAGCGGTCAATTTTTTTAACTTTGACCCCTACCATGACCCCTTAACATTTATTGTTTGGGGCTCAAAGTAAGTTATTAAGTTAGATCCATGTCCAAGGAATCTATATCTAAAATTTCAAGTGTTCAGGCCCAAATTTTTCGGAGGAGGTTGGTAGAGTTCTCAAAGGTTAAATCGTTGAACAGTGACCCCTTAACAGCCAAATTTCTGGCCGAAAACGGATTACAAAGCTTTTCTCACATCTCAGTACTCTGTATATCAAATTTCGAGTCTGTAGACTGAAAATTGACAGAGCTATTACGTAGTAAAATGTACACGGACACACACACAGACACACACGTTCAGTTGTATATATATAATAGATAAATAGATAGATAGATTAGATGCACTATATAGTAATGATTTTAAAGGTATAAAAAAAAAGACTCATGCGCCACCACCGAGAATCGAAACCAAAACGTTCAGCTAACGATTTATTTTGCCTCTGACCTCAATAACTGGGCTATGAAAACGTGTTTACTGCAGGGCTAAAAAATAAAATATGAACCAATAGCTACTACGTTATGCATTCGTAATGCCAGCGTTCGACCTTCACCTGGCAAATTTCATTTTTTACAATTTTCACACTTTTGCACCGATATTTCGTCTGGCTAAAACCCAAATATAAAGTTTTGCATGGATTCAAATACCTTATATATGAATTTTCATATCTGTAAACCAAAACCTCTAGGACGAATTTGGTAGGCAAAATTTGTTAAACAAAAATATATACGTATGCATAAATATATATGGAAACAATTTTGTGTTTACTATAAACGTTTTACGCAAATATTATGCAAGTATAAATCATGTAGAATATCTGCACTAATATAATTACACGTAATAGTTAACTAAAGATGATTATCCCATTAGAAAACCGAAGCAACTAATAGGAAATTAATTAAAATGAATGTTTAAAAGAATATGCAAATTAGCTAGATCTTTTGCTAGTGAATGCAATTCCACAACCCATATATAAGAAAATTTTATTTTCTTTTTAAATAAATAGAAAAGAGGGTTTTTAATATGAATATCAATACACACAAAAGAAAAACGAATTTATAGGAGTATAGATAGAAGATATAGATAGATAGATAGATAGATATCTAGATAGATAGATAACTCTTCATACCACCTTCAATATGAAGCCGAGGTTGTATCCGGCTTAGGAATAAGTGAAATTGCCAATTGCGATCCAAATAGCATTTGGCTTTTCAACACTTTTAGTGATGATAATTCTGCAAATATTTACTACTTTCATTGTTTTCTTGTTATTGTTGTTATTGTTGTTGTTGTAGTAGTCCTTTTTTGTTGTTGTTGTTGTTGTTGTTGTTGTTGTTCTGTTGTTAATGTTGCAGTAGTCTTTCTTCACAATTTTGTTGTTCCAATCGACTTTCTGTTTTTCTAGTAAAGGTTTTTGGGAATCTTTTTTTCGTTTCTTTGTTGATGATTCATTTGGTGTTTAACCAAGTCTAACACACTAAACTTGAAGTCCCCCATATTTTTATGAGTGCAGATTCATAACTTCCAATCATATGCTCCTAACGTAAGAAAGAAAACCAATTATAAAACTTTTTCTTTTCTTTTTTTTTTTCTCCAATCACTTTCTGTGCGAATTCTGCGTAAAAATATTCGCGGTCAGACGTTAGTCAGCAGTATAAAAAACGTTTATAATTTAGATGGTGGTGTTAATTTTTTCTAAGAAAGGAAAAAATAATGTACTTTTTTTTCTTGTTAAAAGTTAACATAGTAACGGAATAAAATAAATCGCCGCCGTCTTCTTTGGAAGGAAAGGGGAGGATTTTTTTTAGTTAAGAACATTCAGCTAATTATTTGTTTCTCGACATATTTTTCATTTTTAAGGTTCTCAAATAAATGGTTTTAAATCTTTGTCGCACGTGTTGTGGCGTTCTTTTTATGGTTCCTGAGTACAAAGTTCCTTATAAATTCTCTTTTGTCAGTGTTGTTGGTGACAGAGTTCGAGATCCTTAATATCCCTCGTTGCCAGTGTTGTGATTGATAAAATTTTGAGATCGTTAATTTTCCTCGTCGCTACTGTTGTGGTCCTGTAAGAAAGGCACAACTAAAGAATTAGTAGAAACAAAATATATTGAACAGAAAAGCAAATACAACAACTGAAAGGTATTGGGATTCGTCAGTCCGACTGCCATGAATGGGAGACTCGAGTATAACCTGTGCTAATAATGAGCAACATACTCTTCCAATCCTCATAAAAAGTGCAAGAGTTCCTTATTATCCACGGGTGGACGCACCAAAGCAGATATTTATTTTAATTTTTAGTGTTTTCGGTGTATCATATATGTTATAGCTTTTACGTCTAATTTGTGCTTTTTTTGTTATATTTATAGGATGCTAGAAGAAAACCCATCACCGGAGAAATTAAAAACATAGTTTTGTATCACTCTTATGTTCTTATACAAATATTAAAACAATTATTAATGCTATTAACCCTTAGATCTAGAACCCTTATTCAAATTTTGATCGAAATCCATAAAATTATTTTGATTCTAAAAACTGTTTAAAATTAAAGGCTTAAGAAGTATTTGGCACTCAGGGAATCTTGTTTAAGTGATATTTAATGCAAATCTGAAATATTTGAAATTTCAACTTGGAGGCTGCGCATATATAATACGCTCTGAAATATTTTAAAATGCTGAAATTAATGTATAGGGAATCTTGCTTAATTGTTGTTAAATTATTATGCATTAAATTTAATGCAAATTTGAAATATTTACATATTATGTCCATTAAAAACCCTTTAAAATCCTACAAGAAAGTTTAAATTTAGAGACTATTCATGAATTGATGTTTTATATCTATTGTTAAATTCTCAGGAAAAACGGAGGTACCTGATTTTTAACTAAAGGCTTTTCATCCACTCTACCATGAATTATACCATGAAAATAAACATACCATGAATTATACCATGAAAATAACCATACCATGAATTATACCATGAAAATAAACATACCATGAATTATACCATGAAAATAAACATACCATGAATTATACCATGAAAATAAACATAGCATGAATTATACCATGAAAATAAACATACCATGAATTATACCATGAAAATAAACATACCATGAATTATACCATTAAAATAAACATAGCATAAATTATGCGCCCTTACGCTTGGTAGTTGTGTTCCAAAATTCATAACGATCGATTAATTAGTTCAAGAGTGAATATACATATATAAACATATACACGTACCAAATGTTTTATAAATAGTGATATATATTAAGAAAACTTATATGCATGCATATAAATTTATTTACTTACATGTACTTTTGTAAAAGGATCTTGAAACAAATATCGGTTCCAGACCTCTGTAGTTTCTCTCTTGGTAGGGAGTTGCTGAGCAGAGACAACTTTTACCGATATCCTTGTATGTTGAAAAACCCTCTCTGAATCCCACCAGAGAAAAACAGCATTGAGCACGTAATTTGTCATGGGAAAGTAGAAAATTCCCTACCCATATATACTTTAACTTACTTATTCTTAAGCATATTTATTTTTTAAATTATTTTCAAGAATTCAATGTGTGATTAACGTTTTAATTTTCTACGATTAGAAACAAAATTCCCGTAGGCAAAATCGTTTCCTGTGTGTATATAGAAATTCTTGGCTTTATATCTGGCATGCGAGTATATATATATATATATATATATATATATATATATATATATATATATATATATATATAATGTTATGACCCTTTAGGCTGTGATCATAGCGTAGTATCTGTTAACTGTGGCAAGCGGGGTCAATGGTCAAAACATTATTATTATTATTGTTGTTATTGTATTCTTATTAATTGATTTGAGCGACGGATGGTCGCTGGATCAGTTAATATGATTAGAAGAATAAACAATTAAATTAGGGAAGAAATGATGGGCGTGTGAATCGCAAAAGGAATGTGAAAATAAAAAATATATGTAAATATTATTTTGGAGTTTTGAATAAACAAATAACTTGTTGTGGACATTAGGTTGGTCTGAGACACGTAATTAGGTGACGTAAGAGAACACGTGATGTAGTTAGTTTTGGAGAGATTCAGAGAGGAGGATTGACCACCAGAGACGTCTAGACAGGGGTGGACAGACAGCTACGAGGAGGCTGTAAGAATAGAAAATGTAGACGAACTGCAGATCCTTTGAAAACCATTTGAGACAACTGTAATAAATTTATATTATAAAAATATAAAGAGTTGTTTTAATGGTTTCGCAAATAAGAAGAGATGTCTCAATTGGATGGTGCTGATCGCTTCATGGTTCGTCACGGAACAGCGGGAAGATACAGAAGAACTCTTCAAGAAAAAGGTATGAAGCATATATTATTCTTCTTACATATGAACTGTAAAAATATCCCGTGTGATAAGTCTGATACAACATGACTCAGTTTACACGTCAATATCATGTCCTCCTGGCTAAACAACATACATACGATTTATACGTTTATTATCTGTCTGTTAAAAGAACAATATCTCACATCCACTATATAACTATATATGACACGTTTTAATATATCATCTCCTCCAATATAAACCAATATACAACATATATATGTGTGTGTGTGTGTGTGTGTGTGTGTGTGTGTGTGTGTGTGTGTGTGTGTGTGTGTGTGTGTGTTCTAGTCAAACGTTTAGTTTTTATGCACAATAGATTTTAATTAAAAATTCTTAAGTATTTATTAATAGAAAAAATAGTTTCAACCGACGATATATTCATTTCCTTCAAAGAGATTTACTTTAACTGCCGTTTTAAAGAATAACTTGAATCTTCTAGGACAATGATTCAGGACAAATTAGATCATAAAAGAAAAGTTGTTTTACCCAAAGAGCTGGATCTTAGTAAACTTGTGCATTATTACAATGATAAATGAATACAACGGTAAACGGTAAAGGAATAGGATTGGATAAAGAAAAAAATGGATGAGATCTTGAAATTGTTAAGAGACAAAATTGAAAAACATAAGACAGATTGAATGTAGTTTTCTCCCTGACTCAAGCTGTATTTATCCTGAGATAAATGACAGAGAAATGTCTTGCTACGAAGAACCTGTATTTTGCTTTTATGAGTTTGGAGAAAGATTTTGACAGGATTTCAGGGGATGTTCTTGGTGTAAATTAAGCACTATCGAGTGGTGATTTATGTTGTTGAAGCAATGAACAGAAATGTTCAAAGCTGTGTTAGAATTAACAGCACATATAGTGACAGCTTCAATAGCAAAGGATGCGTATAATCTGGATGTTGTTTGCTCTTCAATTATGTCTAAGAAGCGTTGCTCAAAATGTTTTGAATGCTTATTTCTGAAAGAGATGATCGGTGCTGCTTATTTAGTGTTTATCTGTCTACTTGCTAGGTTAGAGACTTACAAAAATACTATGAAAAGTAAAGGTACCAGACTGAGTGTCAGTATGACCTAAGTGATTATCAGTGATCATAGTTTTAGAAACTTTAGAGAAAGAAGATATTTTTCTTGCTCAGTTTGTGGAAAGGTAGTTGGGTTTCACACAGTATTGATAATACTTGTCAGCATTGAGTACACACAAAAAAATACGTAAGAATTGTAGGTTCACTAGTTTGTCTACAAGAAGTGAGGCATAATGGAGACGAATGAGATCTCAGATGTGGAGAAAATATATTTGAACTGTAACTCTATTCAAGGTTGCTATTATTTGGATTATTCTTATCTTAATAGTTATTGTCGCAACGTTTCGCCCCATGTAAAAGCACAACCTTCTTCAAGTGTGTCGTGTCGAACTCGTGAATCCTTCTGTCGAATCCGGACGTGAAATGTGAATCAAGTCTGTATATGATGAGCTCAGAGTCAGATTAGCTTGGACAATATATAAAGATGCGTGATATGGACACGTTAGAAGAATGGGTGATATTTCTTATGTTAATAGATGAAGACCAGTTGAGGTAGTAGGGTCAGTTGAGGAAATAAAAATTACTGAAAGCATAGGAGGAAGTGAAACGAGAGAATTTGAGAGAAAAATGAATGAATAAACACCTGGTCAGGAATATGTTAGTTTGGAAGTCAATTTCATAAAATTGACTCAGACGTGCAAATATAGATAATGGACATTGAAATAGATGATGATGATGATGATGATGATGATGATGATGATGATGATTCTATATAATAATAATAATAATAATAATAATAATAATAATAATAATAATAATAATAGAAGTAGAGGTATTTATTTCTTAGTTATGAATGAAGAATATGATTAAAATATGTCAGTTTATTGATTGTGGAACGAAATCAAAGTAGAAAAAATAGTTAGGCTGATTGTGATCGGGTCACGATATATATATATATATATATATATATATATATATATATATATATATATATATATATATACATAAACATATATATATATATATATATATACATATATATCGTGACAAAATAGAAGCGAGATATCATAATAAATGTTTTTCAATATCGCTCCTTTTTTTTTGTCTGATGCGGTGGTCTCCTTTTATTAGTGTTCTACTTAGATATGTATACACATATATAACTAATAATGTTGGTATAATAAGCAGACTATATACCTGCTTTATCCTCCCTTGACCAATAATTAGTAGTAGTAGTAGTAGTAGTAGTTAATAATCACACGGGTTTCATTGGATTTACCTTTATGAAACCAATCTATACGTCTATGCATTTGTAACGTTATTATAATGCTGTTTAGATTCTTTTCAATATCATTAACTTAGAGTGATAGAGAAATCTATTGTTTTTGTTTGAAAAAAATTACAAAGTTTATAGGACAAACTAATTTAACTGTCAGTTTATTTACAACTACAGTGAACCCCCAACATACGAGCTTACGAGAAATTCGAGATATGACATGGCTTCAGAGCAAAAATCCTCGCCTAAATACGAGCGAAAATCCAAGCTACGAGTTTCTAGATGCAACTGCTAGGTGGTCGAGTGTGTCGTGTTTCAATTACGTCTCCTTTTTAATTCGCGATACGAGCTTCATCCGGGAACGAATTAATCTCTTATGTCGGGGGTCAACTGTATTTCTTTTGATACTTTTACATTGTTATATCTTGCAAAACTAAAAACATTTAAAATTCGTCAATTTCTTAAAAGAAAAACATTAAAAAAAATAAGCTTCTTTTAAAAATAAAAGATATATTAACAGAAAATACGTTTAAAAATCCAAACATTTATTGCGCAAATGCTTTTTGATTTTTAATAAATATTAGCAGCCTACTGCCATCATTTGATGCTAGATTTGCAATTTTAGTTTCTGGTTAATTGTTTGCAGCAACTTTAATTGACTTCCAGGCGTTACACATGATGTCGAATTGCCTTGCGGATACTCCACTGGTTTTCAATAGGATTAAAGTCACAGCTATTTGAAGGAGAGTGCATAAGAAAATCTTCAACAAATTCCTTCTCATTCAACCAGAATTTACCAATTTACTTGGTCTGTTGTCTTGCATACCAATTTACTTGGTCTGTTGTCTTGCATAAAAAAATCATGGATCAACGCTTAAGTAACGACTGGTTATCAAGCCATTCAAAGAAATGCTTCTCTAGAAAATCTCAGTAACATTTGGAATTCATTTTAACCCCCTCTGTCACGTTAAACGGGCCCACGAACTTATTACTAATAATCCCAGCTCATATCATGATGCCACTATTCTTTGTTGGCGTTTCAAAAATTTGTCTTGTGTCATGTAATTTGAGCACCCATCCGCGAGACCATTTATCGGGCCTATCGAGCGTGATTCTTGGTTTATTTGAAAAAAGTATTTTACTGAAATCAGTTTTCATGTTTTTGTTTGTTTGTTTGTTTTTTGTTTGTTTGTTTGTTTGTTTTTTTAGTTTTTTTTTTTTGTAACCTTATTTCTTTCTGTTTGTTCATTAAAATGTGCCTATTTATTTTTTTACATCAGCAAATTCCCTTAATGTTCTACACCTTGTTTTACTTGACAATATAGAAGTTCAAGCGACCCCAAATGTGAACGCACTTTACGTATTTGGATATCTTATTAATTCTTTTGTGGTAGATATCGCTTAGTTAAACTCTTGGATTCAACTCGAGACTTGTTTTTCTTGATTGAATTCCCATTTTACATATTCTCTTGATTTTTCGATGATCCCTATTTTAAATCATTCGACATTTGACACGAAGTTTTTCTTTTGATAATTTCTCTGAATATACAATTATTTTCATTCATTGTTAGTTTTTTTTTACGAGCGATAATATTAAATTCTAATTCTTGCAAATAATTTCTTGACGCTGCAAATTGCTATAACTGACAAAATACTACATATTAATATGCAATTAAAAAATTTAGACCTAATTGTTTTTATGTTTATTCGTTGTACATAATATTACAAATTATTTTATTCGATAACACATATATCTATGAATTTTACATAAACTATTTTACAATATCTCTTTTGCACCTAATATCTAGACGCAGTTTATATAAATCATTATTTTATTTTAGACTCTATTCTCGCGATAGGAAATATACCAATAATAAAACAAACTAAAGATGAGATATTTTACAAGTTTATTATAACAATCTAATATTTAAACAAGAAATAAAATATTACAATATCCTTTAAATCCATAGATTTTCCAAAGAAGCAACGATTATCCTCAAAAAATTTTTGTAGAATTTTCAAATTAATACTAACCAATAATTAGTGTGTTTTTTTCTCTTTTTGGTGATAATAAAAGTAGGTTTCTTAGACTATCCATAGATTTAAAGAATATTGTTGTGTTTTATTGCTTGAATTTGATGAATATAATAATCTTTTATAGTATGCAAGTTTACTTTCGGTTTGTATAAGTGTGTGTGTGTGTGTGTGTGTGTGTGTGTGTGTGTGTGTGTGTGTGTGTGTGTGTGTGTGTGTGTGTGTGTGTGTTTAGGTGAGCATGATGTAACTGTGTTTTAGTTTTACGTTTGCTAATGAGCCTATAGTAAAACAAGTAAAGTAAATAGAGCGAACACACGGACACAATTTCGCTAGAAAAAAAAAAAACGTGTCCTGATCTAAAATGATGTACTTTCTCTTTCTCCTACTCTTTTTCCTCTCTCACTATTTCTTTACAATTACTCTCTCTCTCTCTCTCTCTCTCTCTCTCTCTCTCTCTCTCTCTCTCTCTCTCTCTCTCTCTCTTTCTCTCTCTTTTATGCATTTGTACTTGTTACTTAATACCGTTTTTCTTCCCCATTCACTTTTTCCCTCTCCTTCACTTCACTGTCTCCTTCATTTGCTCTCTCTCTCTCTCTCTCTCTCTCTCTCTCTTTCTCTCTCTCTCTTTCTCTCTTTCTCTCATACCTTCTATTTGTTTATATCTCCCTCTCTTTTCTCCTGTCAGATTTTTCTTGTTCTCTTTCTCTTTTTATCTCTACGCCTTTCTCTCTTTTTCTCTTATTCGTACAGTGTCGTACACTAACAGATCCATTTAATTCCCGTCAAAAACAAGTGTAAACGAGACAGTCATTATACTGTACATCACTTGCTAAAACGAACTTGAACATGGCGTTAGACAGCTCATAAAACATGGCACAAGGCTAATAAAGAAGAGGCATTTGATTAGACATTACAAAGAGAAAAGGGCCAATCAGATTATTTTTCAGAGTAATTCACACACACACATACACACACACACACACACATATATATATATGCATACACACATGTACACACATGTCCACACACACACACACATATATATATATATATATATATATATATATATATATATATATATATATATACGGATATGTATATCAAACACATAGTTGTAGTCAACACCTAACTGAAGATCACTAAAACAATTAAGAACAGATGATTGCATAAAGAGCTCAATTTCAGGACGTATAGAGTTGTTAAAAATAAAAGTAATCAATTTATAATACGGTGTGGCTTATATATATATACATATATATATATGTGTGTGTGTGTGTGTGTGTGTGTGTGTGTGTGTGTGTGTGTAAAGGGGGTGTTATTATTATATAAAACAAGTTTGTACATATTAGTCCAGTAGTGTATAATATAATCATATATATACATATATATATATATATAACTACTTAATTTACTCACATAAAATTAATATACGAAAGTATAGATTTATGCGTGAACTTTAAGTATTTACTTCAAAAGTGCTCAATACGTAGGTAGAGCTAGTTAGTAATTTATAAAATATATATGGCGATTAAGCTACACTGAGGAGTCCTAGAGTGGATGAAACGCCAAATATTCAGCCATATATATTTTATATATATATATATATATATATATATATATATATATATATATATATATATAAAGAGTGAGAGAGAGAAAGAGGGGGGAGAGCAAAATAGAAAAACATATATTATAATTTTTTATTCATACAAATATCTTTCGTCTTCTTCAGAGTCCTTAATAAGTTCAGTCTTTACAGACTATTTAAGGGTGCATGTGCGTGAAATTATTGTGGTAGGAGTTGCGCAATCTCCAACCACACCTCTCATGAATTGGCATTATGTTTTTTGTGTATGGCATTAATTCCAATTGCAAGTAAAACAATCAGTAAAAATTTAGGACGACTAAAAACAATACCAGAATAAGCTTGAAGAGCACATGCCGCGCCTAGCTCTCCAAAATTGTCACATATATATATATATATATATATATATATATATATATATATATATATATATATATATATATATATATATATATTAGTCCTTGAGCGAAAGAGCTGGACACAAAATTGTTTATATAATAATAATAATAATAAAATAACAATAACAAAGACTTTCGTTGGCCAGGATTACTATTGACCGTAACCAGTTATACAGTCCTTTTGAAATTTTCATCTCTATTTTTCTCTTATGTACTGAATACTTGTTAATGAAACCTACATGAAATATGTCCCTTGTTAAATTTTAAAGATTTTTTATTCTGAAAGAAGTTTAAAAAATTTAATCTAAAAAAGTTATTTTAAAGTTTTTGTTTAAAAAATTCAGATTTTCTCATTATTCAGACTTGTATTACAAAGAGGGGGTTGCAAAAATGAGTTGTGGTGTGAGGAGAAATACAAACTGAAATAAAGAGAAGGTGAGTTTTAAAATATAATCTTTAAAATATAAGATACAAGTTAGAAAAGCATTTCATCCAAGGCATGAAAATTGTTAAACAAAATGTTTTTACTATAGGCTTTAAAAATAAAGGTACAAGATTCAATTTAAAATTTATTTATCTTCAAAGTGCACTTTCATAAATTTTATAAAGTAAGGCATAAAAATTTAATTTAAATTGAATCAAAAAATTACCGTGGATTTATTTATGTAATGTATATTTTGGTGCACTTTAAAAACATTATCTTTCATCTAGCAATTAATGATATAGATATAAAATTTTCAATGAATTTTTTTAAGTGCAACAGAATATACATTACATAAAATAAATTCAAGGTAATTTTTTGATTCAATTTAAATTAAATTTTTATACCTTACTTTATAAAATTTATAAAAGTGCACTTTGATGATAAATAAATTTCAAATTGAATCTTGTACCTTTATTTTTAAAGCCTATAGTAAAAACATTTTGTTTAACAATTTTCATGCCTTGGATGAAATGCTTTTCTAACTTGTATATATATATATATATATATATATATATATTTCTTGAAGTTATATTTTTGGATTTTACCGTCATTGGATTATTTATCTTTCACCAGACTATCCATTCACTTGTAATCACCTTTCTCTTCACCATATTCCCTCTGCTTCACTTTTTTGATATCAAGTAAGATCTTTGACTTACTTGTTCTTTCATCAAATACTTTTGTATGCAAAATCCGATCTCGCATTTTGCTAATTCCTACCCTCTGATGACAAGGAAAGTATTTCTTCGAAACTCCGCCGATTAAGGACTATCCACTTATCAAGTGTTTCCTTTTCGGATTAAATATGTTTTTAACTCTTTTTTTACCCCATCTTAATAAGAACTGCTCGATATGCAAGATAGAGCAAATAAGTTAAATTGTGATTCAATGAATTTCAAAAAACCCTTATTGAAATGAAGTGGTTGAGTTTAATATCAAACATTTGTATTATTCTAAGCAAGACAAAGAATACTTTAGTATATTAATCTCCTTATTTTATCTCCTCTGATGGTAGACATCGAAACCCTATAGGTTAAGGAGATTAATATGATAAGGGTTTTTGAAATTCATTGAATCAAAATTTAAACATATATATATATATATATATATATATATATATATATATATATATATATATATATATATATACGTGTGTATGTACAGATATATAAGTTTAGTGGTTAAAGCTAAATTCTGAAAATCAAAATATGAACACATATATTCGAATTAAGAATTTATTGTTTGACACAAGGAATATATAGAGGGGAGTTATGTTAATTTCCTATTTGCTTTGGTTCTCTGTTAGAATTAATTGGGATATCATTTCTAATGTATTCGGGGTGTCGGATTTGTTTCGATTTTATTCTGTTTGTTGGAGCGCATATCAAAATGGTATGACTTCCATCTAATATTAATGAGGAATTTCTTGCTAGCCTGTACAAGTTTGTGGATGAAGGACGATTTAGAGGGAATGGGGATATTTTAAGCAGAGAAGGGGTACATATTCCTTGTCAAACATTTTTGGTAAGGATAGAAAAGCTCGACCAAGGAAAGGAGCGTCAGGATAAGCGAGATAAGCGACAGATTAAAAATCAGGTGAAATATTCTGATAGATATTACTTTGAGGTAATACTTTCAGGGTGATCGTAGCCAAAAAGGTAAAGCTCAATATATATATATATATATATATATATATATATATATATATATATATATATATATATATATATATATATACAGGCCCTTTTACATGCTTAAAACGGGCAAGTTATAGCTCGTTGACTTAGATTGAGTTCTTTATGCCAAACTGAGGGTTGCATATATTGTTAAATTCCTGCTCGTATTGCATTAAATATTAACCCTTTTATTCTTTACATCTGCATAGAACAGATACCATAATACTTAATTCGATATATCTTATCATTACAAAGGTGTATACAAATTTTCAGTCAAAACGCGCCAGTAGTTTCCCAGTGGAAATGGACAAACGGATGAGCGGATAGAAAAAGTGAATGTGTGTGTGTGTGTGTGTGTGTGTGTGTGTGTGTGTGTGTGTGTGTGTGTGTGTGTGTGTGTGTGTGCAGAGGTT
>NC_136496.1:92491717-92556717 GCF_053919585.1 Euprymna scolopes
TAACTTTTTTTACGATAATCCATTTGATTGAGAAGGGGGTACTGTTAGAGTTAAGTTTTTTAATTAAAGTGGTTAGAGAAGTTACTTGGTTATTATTAGAATTATGGTTGTTAAAAGAAGAACTGTGGTTTGATATTCTTTTCTTAATTAATGTTGAAGTAGCGCCGGGTAGCCCCAATAGTCTTATTATATGGGAGATTATGTTTATTTATTAAATGGAAAAAGAAAACGAAATAATTAAAAGCTTAGGAGTTCTTGGTTCACATAGTAAATATATTATTCAATAATTCTCACAAATTGAAATCAATTTGCTTTTTCTTTTAATAACAGATATATATTGCCAGATGTTTCATCTTATATATAGAACGTGAGAGTATTGACCGAAATATCGATTGGCAAACGATTTGGCTTCCAGGTTTAAAATAATTAGGTTGATACCCTTGCGGCGTTTCACCACATATATGAGCCGTAAAATGAGCATATCTACTTATATACCTATAAAAGTGAGAATGTGTGTGAAAAGACACTTCTCAATCTATACACTCAACGAATTTTTCATCTACAGACTTGAAATTTAGTATATAGAGTATACAAACATGTGCAAAAGTTTTTTATTGTTTTTTGGTAAAAGAGCTTCTAAGAAGTGAAAATTGAAAAATTAGTGCGTGGGTGTCATCGAATTTTATGTTTGTCAACTGTTTTATGAGGTGTAAAAACACTTTTTTAAAGACCATGGCAAGTTGGTCTAACTGATATCGTACTTGACCCACGATCTTTACGTTTTGGTTTCGATTTCAGCTAGAGTTTTTTTTTTTTGTTTGTTTTTTTTTTACTTACAAGAAGTAAACTGCTAAGAACAAACAATACTCGCAGGTACATCAGTTTTTTTCTGTTTCTTTTTATTCCATTTTCTTAAAGGAATCTAACGTTACGTTTAATACCGGGCAACGCTGGGTACACCATTAGTATATATCTATCTATCTATAATATAAAGCTGAATGTGTGTGTGTGTGTGTGTGTGTGTGTGTGTGTGTGTGTGTGTGTGTGTGTGTGTGTGTGGTCACGAATAGGCTCCTATATGGTTGACTATTTTAAATATTGATTACCTATAATGATAGAAGATGTATCGAAACACAGGAATGGGTATGTTTGATCTGGCAGAACGGTGATTTATTAAAATTGTGGGGTCTGCGTTCGCGCCTGGTCCACAAAGTATGGAAATAAAAAATGTAAAATTAAAAAAAAACGTTTATAAGTGTTTTTGATATAGATGTACATAAGAATATTTTATAAGTATGTTTTAACTTAAATAGGGATGGTATAATAAACTTGTGGGGTCTGCGTTCGCGCCTGGCCTTAATAGAATCGAAATAGGCACAAACTTTAATAAAGACTTTTCATATCTATCTGCGTAAGTATACTTTGATGATTATGTTTCAGTTTGAAGAAATATGATATAATAAAATTATGGGGTGTTCGTTCGCGCCTGACCTCCATAGAATGGAAATATGTTACAAAGTTTAACAAGGTTTTTTAATATAGATCCACAGAATATTGTGATAAGTGTTTCAGTGTGAACAGGTATGGTATAATAAATTATGGGGTTTATCTATTTTATTTTTACTTTCATCATATTTTGCTTTGGTTTTGATACCCCCAAATTCGAAGCTATCTCTTTACAACCCTTCCTTTTCATAACCTATCATACTTTCATAAATCAGAGTCTATTTTCTGTAGGCTGTTTTTGAACTGAGTCAACGACAGGTACTTTTACTAGTATATATATATATATATATATATATATATATATATATATATATATATATATATATAGAGAGAGAGAGAGAGAGAGAGAGGTAGATAGATAGATAGATAAATTTGAAAGATCTTATTGAATATAGAGTACATATGTTTGTATGCGTGTGCGTTCCAAACGGTTTAGCGTTGCATGTCTAAAGAAATAACATTACATAAATTGATTTAGTCAGAAATATGTTCTATGATGAATATAATCGTTTATTTATTTATTTTTACTTGAATCTGCAAACGATGACTCGTGCACTCAGTAATCGCAATTAATAACGGCATAACAGCCTGCATCGTTGAATCATTAATTCACTACAAAACACTTGCAATCAGTTGCCGATAAAACGACTATTTTCACTTTGATCATAGGATAATTAATTAGCTGTATCATATTAGAGACATTTACGTTATCTCTCCCTTTAACATACATATATACACACACACTCTCTCTCTCTCTCTCTTTCTTTCTCTCTCTCTTTCTTTATATATATATATATATATATTATATATATATATATATATATATATATATATATATATATAATCAGCGAAACAGTACTGTATGTGGATGACTATAATGCTCTCTTTCTTGTGTTGAGCATATTGGGAAGAGATATAACAATTACCATTAGCGTATAAAGCGATGCTCTTTGTGTAAACAAATTGAGCTTAGGTATTTGGACAATGTCAAAACATTGTTAATTCACTGCCCGCACATCAGCAACCGAATAATGCAACGGTTAGAATCCCCGACTATCATATGAGCGGGCGGGTTTCGATCCTGGCTTGAGGTAGTTGATGAGCTGTGAAACAGTGAAACAGTAGTGTATGTGGATGACTAATATATATATATATATATATATATATGTGTGTGTGTGTGTGTGTGTGTGTGTGTGTGTGTGTGTGTGTGTGTGTGTGTGTAATTATTTTTAATACCTACAGACACAAGTGTTTCGTACTTTCGGAGTTCAGGTAGTCACGATTACAGCCGATAAGGTTATTCGAACCCGGCCACGAAGCCATCTCTGATTGCATTAACAACGAAAAAAACTGCTCAGCTAACGGTAATCGCGACGAGAAACAAAGTTGAAATTCACATTTATATAAATCCTAAATACCTTTCAAGAAGGTCGAGAGTGATCATGTTGGTTTAACATCACAACCTGCGCACGTGAGCTTAAGCGACCAACGTATTTTATTTCAATGTAAAGTGCTTGATAATAAGAACCGAGTTCTTAAAAGGGGTAAACATAATATACAGTGGCATCAAAAATCGCAATCTTAAGCTAAATTGGATGTACCTGTTTAAACAACCTATAACTCATTTGATTCGTATTTTATTCCTTTATAATTTTACCTGCTCATATTTGAATTTTAATTGAAGTATCCTAGTGTTCCCGTCAATTTAAAAAAATTACCTCAACTCAAGAAAGCAAAAAGAAACTCCGCACAATGGAAAATTGTTATTTAAATGCAACATAAATACAACAGGAACACAATGAACTAGTTAAAATTTAGTAGCATAGCGTTTCTGCAATTTGACAGCCTGCAATCTTTGGAACATTCCTTGGATTAGTCTACTGAAATACTCTGTTGAAAGGGCATCCCACTTCTCTTTCATTTTTATCCAAAGTTTTTCCAGATTTGAAATGTTATCATTATGTAGCTGTTGCTTGATGTAAATCCGTAATTTTTCGATAGGATTGAAGTCTGAAGATTGTGCAGGCAAATTCAAACGCGGAATATCATACTTTTCAAGGAATCTCTTAGCATTACCATCTGTGTGAATAGGAGCATTATCCTGTATGAAAATGGGATTATCATCCAAATTCCGGATAAAATAGGGTAGAAAATGTTCAGTCAACATATTAATGTACTTGGTCGAATTTATTCGACCTTGCATGGAACTATAGGCTCTTGACCATTGGTACCAATAACGCCCCATACCAAAACCTTGCAGCGTTGAAACTGTGCTTCTGGGATTTAGGGGTATCACGAACACTGTCGGTGATTTGGGGCTTTTGCACAGACATTCGTGCCGTTTTCTCATCACATTTCTATCTGCGACCGATTTTTCGATTGGATAAACCAGAAAGGTAGAGATTAATGAGGTCCTGAATGATCACTAAGAAAAAGTCGAGCCATATGGACTAAATGTTACGTTGTATAAGCTGAAACAACAATTACGATTAGAGATGCTTTGTTGCTTAAAACGTGGATATTTTAAACTGGTTTTAAGCTCATTTGTTGCTCTGGAGTTTCATTTTGCCTTCACGATTTGAAGCGATTTTTTTTAATTGAAGTGAACACTAGAATACTTCAATTAAAAGTCAAATATAGACAAGTAAAATTATAGGGGAATACAAAGCAAATCAAACGATAGATGTTGTATGGGAATTCCTCCGATAAGTATCGAAAATCGATAATCGAAAGAAGAAACAAAGTTAATATCCTTATGAAGCATAAACTAGTGCATTTAAGAAATTTTAACTCCCTACAAGCAAAAGTGCCCAGCGTATATGATTAACAGTAGGTTCTTTTGATAAGGGGTTGGTTGGTTGGTTGGTTGTTTTTGTTTTACGGCATATCAACCTTTTTCAGGTTATTTAATGCCGAATCTAGTTATTTTGAGGAACGATTTTTAATGGAGTATATATATTTTTTTTAAGTCAGATTCTATTTAACTCATAGTTGGGACCCTACCAGGTACTACCACTCCGGGTCAGAGTGGACCTGGGAGCAATGGCAATTAAAGGGTGGCTCCACACTCCCCAAGGCCTGCAAGGTGGGGCCTCACCATCGGATATAGTTTAAGGTCATATCTAGGACCTATAAGGGGTGCGTTGGAAATGTATGTTTTAGTTTAGAGCACAAATGAACTATAATATTTGACTTTTTCATGTTAAGCTAATCCAAGTCATTATATAAAAATAATTTTATAAATTTAGCAGTATCTTCTCTACAGTGCAATGTAAGAACAATGTATTGTGTGCTAAGTCACTGCCGTGGGGGGGACATGTGAAGCTTTCTTCCGATTTGATTGAAAACTGGACGATTTCAGCGATTTCGATGATATTAAAAGTATTGAAAGTTAAGACCACTTGAAAATCTTTAAAAAGAAACCTTTTTCAGGAATTGATTTTAAACTTTTCCCACTTATGGTTACCAATATTACAACCTTAAAAGGTTATGAAAAAAAAATTATTGAATTCAGAAATTTACATTTTTATAAAATGGTGTGGTTTACGCTTGATCCAAATTATAAGACCAAAATATAAGTTCAGTTACAGATTAGCAATCACTGCGTAAAGGTGTCACATTGCATAAAGCAAGCAAATTTACCGAAGCGGAGCGTGCTCGAATTCTAGATTTTCTAAAGCATGGCTTGCCACAACGAGCGATCGCAACTAAGGTAAATGAAGAACAACGAGAATTATGGAAAAGCAACATTTACTGTTAATCTCCAAATAATTTCTCTTGCATTGAGTAGGAGAATAAGACGGATTGCTGTGAAAGACAGAGGACTTCCTTCTAGTAAAATTAAGGCAGTCACAGATGCTGATTGCAATCTAGTAACCATCAGACGACACTTACGACCAAAAGACATGATAAATAGCAACCGTAAGCAAATTCCTTGCCTGTTTCCACGTCCCAAGATGGACCATTTAAGGTTTGGTCATGAATACTAAACATGGGACGTTGAGAAATGGAAAAAAGTCCTGTTTCCTGAAGAGAAAAAATTCAATCTATATGGTCCTGACGGCTTCCAACAATATTGGAATAACGAAAACATGCTTCCTGAAATTTTCTTCACACGTTATAGAGAGTCCCTAATGATATGGGGTGCCTTTTCTTACAGAGGGACGATGGAGCTTCAAGTGGTGCAGAGTCGTCAGACAGCGACTGGTTGTGTTAGCATGCTACAAAAAGCATCGTTGATAACGGAGTACCATCGTTTGTGTGAAGACGGATGGTTATTCCAACCGGATAATGCTACAATCCACGCTGCACGACAGACCTTGACTTTTCTGCAAGAAAATGGGGTCCATCTCTTGGGACATCCTGCATGCTTACTAGACTTGAACCCAATTAGAAATGTTTGGTGATGGATGACAAGAGATGTTTATCGAAATGGCAAACAATATTCAATAAAAAATGAACTTCGTGAAGCCGTCTTCAGAAACAGCTTAATAGAAACGCTTATTTCTAGCATGCCCTAAAGAATTTTTGAAGTCATCAAAACCATTGAAGATAGAATTCCTTATAAAATTTAGTTCTTGAATATTTTTATACACTTTTCGTACAATTTTGTAGAATTTATACACTTGGTCTTATAATTTTGATCAAGTGTAAAATGACCCATTTTATAAAAAATGTAAATTTCTGATTTGGTTGGTTGCTTGTTTTTGTTTTACGGCATATCAACCCTTTTCGGGTTATTTAATGCCGAATCCAAAGATTTTGAAGAAAACTTTTTTTAATAGAATATATTTGTTGTTTTCACGTCGGTTTCAATTTAACCCATAGTTGGGACCCTAACAGATACTACCACTCCGGGTTAGAGTGGACCTGGGAGCAATGGTAATTAAAGGGTGGCTCCATACTCCCCAAAGCCCACAAGCTGGAGCCTCACCACTGGATATAGTTTAAGGTCATATCCAGGACCGTAAATTTCTGAATTAGATGTTTGGAATGTAGCTTTTTTTCTATAAATTTCTATATATTGGTAACCTTAAGTGGGGGGGGGGAGTTTTAATCTATTCTTAAAAGAAATTTTCCTTTTTAAAGATTTACAAATGGTTTAAAATTTTCTATCAGGAGTGTATATATATATATATATATGATGATTGCAACGTCTTGTCAGACGAGTGCCACTTCCTCAGACACTTAAAGTCCATGAGCCCAAAATGACTTTTTTTTTAGTCCTACCGGTGAATTCACACGCTCAAGCAGGCATGACACTGAAGACGGTCATTGAGATCACTTATTACATGCTTCCAGCATTTCAAACCTCCACGTGTCACAACTTTCCCATCGCCACAGGACCATTTTAATAGACAAATGCCTGATGGAGTATCTAGACACGGATGATGTTACAGAGTCTTAGCTTTGTACGACAGCTGAATCTCTCTCTCGGTTCAAAATGTGGAAATCCAGCAACAAGCAAGAGCAAGATAGCCAGCAAAAAGTTAAACTGTAGACCAGCTTAATGCGGGTACTGGTCTCCCGCTTTATGGTTTTTTAAATCAGAGATTTGCTTCTCCTAGAAATGTTGCTTTCACCACGGCTTACGGGAGCCCTCTCCACCCCAACACACACATACTTACACACAAACACATACAGTGCTAGTTGGCCGTTGGCCCCGAAAAAGGGTTCATTCGCTCTTTGGAAGGTCTTGCTTTTAATCCTTCAGGGAGACTAGCCACCCTCCTCACCAAACGAGTCTGGCGGGGGAACTAGTTTAGTCGCCGATGACCCGACCATGAGGCAGGTAGTACTGGGTTACATGGTACCAGTAGCATATGACATGACCTGACATACATTCATACATACACACACATATATATATACATACACACATACATACATACATAAACTCACATACATACACACATACATACATACACACATACATACACACATACATACATGCACACATACATACACACATATATACATACACACATATATACATACACACATACTTACACACATACATACACACATGCACACATACATGCACACATACATACATACATACACACATACATACACACACATACATACACACATATATATACTGTTTTATTTATATAAGTAAGGGTGTGTGGTATAAATTGGAGAGAATAACATTTGATTTTTTTCCAGTATATTTTAAATTTATTCATACCAATCTGACTTTATGTTTAAGTTTAAACTCCCCTTCATTCATATACAGGATGACAGCAAGAATATATGTCTGGAAGCCACCTGACTCGTGGAAGAGAATAACTTGTATCACGATGATTCGCGCCGGCCATTAAAGAGGTCGCCGCTCTCTAAACAGTGTAAAAACAATCTGGCATGAACTAGAGAATTGCAATGGAGACTACGAAGCTATGGCTAAATTCAAGCAACATGACAATGTGCAGAAAAATTGTTGAAGAACCCTGGCATCGAAATTCGTCTCCTGAATTGATTGCTTGTACTAGATAAGACCTTCTCTACTGTTCATACACGCGTCGCAGAGGTAAAATTCTTACAGAAAAGGCCCGTAAAGTTATATATCCTGCGGAACTACAAATACTATGGTTCTTTCCTGATGGGGAAAAAAAACATTTGACGAGATCAAAACCACAAAAAATGCAGAATAACAGATGGATCGCGTTAGACTACATTTCACTAAACTCATGGTTTTCAGATGCGTGTCTTTAGAGGGTGATGTGAATTCAGAATCCTACGTAGACTTGTTAACCACTGTACTTAATCCATGAATAACAAGGGTAGCTAATAACAGGCAGAATTCACCCCCCGCCTGTCACACCCTGGGAAAAGTCCAAAACGGTTGTCAGACAATTTTTTCGACCACACAAATCCCAATGTTTTGCCTCCATAATTCCCTTGATCTTTACCCAATGGATTATTATGTACGGGGTGCTGTCGAGAATTATATCAATCGCCGTATCAGTACTACAAGAGATCAGTTAATCGGCTAAATTAAAGTGGTTTTGAGGGTGTTCAAGGTAAAGTTCAAAATCAGCTTGCTTCAGGTCCCGTGCGTAGATTGAAGCTGCAATACACGCTAATGGCGGTTGATTTGAGTAAAACTCTTCGACAATAGTCTAATTTCCTTGCCTATCTGAATAAATCAATTGAATGTTGTAGATACCAAAAGCGTTTTCTTTTTCTGTCAGATTTATTCCCAACAACCTGTTTATACAGCATAAACGGTCAATTAAAAATAACTTTATAAATTTATTTCAACAGGATACATGTAACATGGAAGAAATATGCACCTTGAATGTAGAAACTAACAAAAGATGGGCTCAGGTTTTTAGAACATGAAACGTGATGTTTAAAAAAGATCAGTGTTCTCTCCGTGAGCTAAATGCATCTAATCTGTCAGTTACTGGGCGGCATACTTTGGCACACAGCATCAATTGCAGCTCCTTTTCGTTTCTTAAGTTCAACTATACTACATGGCTTTGTTCAGCAGACTTGATCTCGGAAATAGAGGTAAATTCTGGTGAACTAGACAGTCATTAAAACGATCAACGGCTGTCAATTCATCGATCGGGAAAGTGTTTTCTTCTTACAAAGGAATCACCTCTTATCAAGGCCTAGAAACCACTCGAGGATAAGGGTGAAAGAGTGTACAGTGATCAAAAGGACAATATCATCGTTAGGAGTGTAACGTTGGTAAATTGGATTACTTAAGGGAATGGGTCATCAAGAACTTGTTTACGTTGGACTTGAAGACGATCATATTCTAGTCAGCTGAAAAGCAGGCCATCGGAAGAGAGCTCCATAGGTGTGCAGTTCTAAGAGAAAGCTTTTTTCATGGAATCTTCGTTTAGGTTACGGCACAGATAAAGAGTTGGGTAACTTATTGATAGTGTTTCCAGCTAGATGAATGTTTCTCGTGAATGTTTGGCGAGGGAGACCATGGATTGGAGCTCAGACGAGCACTTGCCATGAAAATAACGATAAAACAGAGACAGGCTCGCAACGTCTCTTCTGTGAGAAAGAGGTTGCAGGGAAGAGAAAAAGGCATCCCCGACTAGGCTACGAAGTCTATTCTGAACTCTGTCAAGGCTAGATAAGGTCTTCCTAGCAGCTCCTGCCCAGCAATACTGCAATCTTAAACGTACCTGGCTCTTATATAGGTAGAGAATTGCATTAGCAGGTAGATATCTACTGGATCGATAGATTGTCGAACCAGTTTCGTTTGTACGAGCATAATATACTAGTACCTCATCCTACTGAAAGTACAGACGCGCTGTTCTTGTAATTACAATAAAATATGCTGTTATAGCATAACCACATGACTTAGTGCAGTTACAACATAGTTTCTCATAACGGATTGATAACAATGTTTTAACAATGTTTTCATTGTGGTGTTTAATTTTCAACATGTCCGCCATCATCATGCATGCAAAGAATAAGGGGGCTGCAAATTGCATTGTTATGGTGACTGAGCTTATACATTTGCTGCCCGAAATTTTCATCTATCTATTACAGATACTGACGGTGTGAGACGTTAAGAAATTCATCCCTATTATGGGCGTGCGTCAGAAGCAGAGATGCATTATTTAATACCTCCACACAGAAAAAAAATTGAACCGATCAACATTCACTGCACATGTTGAACATTTACGAAGCCGAGGCAATGTATGCCAGCAAAGTTAGGAGATAGGTTTCTCGATTTCAGAGTGGTGACGGAGATGTGAATGGCATGCTACGTATTTTTAAGACCGAGACATCCAAAGAGGCTGAACTGACTAAAGTATATTGAGAATATTGGTGACTATAACAAATAAATAAATAAATTCTGGGGAACAAAATGTCGCTCACTTTAATGGTGCTAATTTCGTCTTCGTAGCTCTTCAGCGTTAGTTTTTTTAGTTAAAAAAAAATAGGAGGCTTTACCTTTTGGATTACCCTCGTATACAGCGATATTGTGTGGCATCAAGCCTCACGCAAGTCTTTATGAGCATTTTGTTTAACCTGACAGAAGAACGTCGAGAAGACGACCAAGAAGAATCAGAATTTTAAGAAAATGAAGGGAGAGGAGTAGAAGAAGTAGGAGGAGGAGAATAAGAAAGAGGGGGAGGGAGGCAAGGCAGCAAAAAAGAAAAATATGAGAAACCTTTTAATTATCGGATTTTAATTAATGCTTTAAACCGTTGCTGCAATAAATACGGAAGTCGTATTAAATCTCGTTTATTGAATTGCTTTAGGTTTTCATAACCGCCATGTTTGCTAGCTTTTCGTCGTTTGTGTTAAACAGTTAACAAACAAATCTTCAAGCATATCTAATAAATTCGAATTCTCTACGCACGTACCTGGATGGCTTCCTGGCTTAAAGACTCGCTCCCTCCTCTCTCTCTCTCTCTCTCTCTCTCTCTCTCTCACTCTTTCTCTCACTCTCTCTCTCTCTTTATGTCTCTCTCTCTTTCTCCATTCGTACCCACAGAAAACCGTACGTCTTGTATCAAGATAACGCTGAGAGTGTTGCTGTAGTTATTCATACTGCTGCAGCGATGCAAACTGCTCTTTTTATTGTATTTTATTTTTTATTTTTTTACTATTTGATAACGACTTATCAAGGTCAAGACCCACTCGAGGATAAAGGTTAAACGTATTCGTTTAGTTTTAACAAATCATCCAAAGAGGTACAACAATTTAAGCAAAAATGTAGAGGGGTCTGTGATCGATGTCATGAATGCCGCAACGCGTGATAGAATCAGTATCTTTTATTGTTTACCTCCTTTCCAAGAGAGTAGACACAAGGTCAAGAGTTGCTTTGATGAAAGTGTTTCTGTGGAACAAACAAAATTCGGACATAGAAAACTCAAAGTTTCAGTTTATGTCATTAACCACTTAGCCAACGTAGAGTTGATAGAATGAGAATGTATTAGAAACACAGAAATGGTATCCATATACACACACACACACACACACACACACACACACACATATATATATATATATATATCTGTGTGTGTTTGTGTGTGTATGTGTGCGTGTGTGTGTAAATCTAGAGTGGTTGTCTGACTTGCAAATTTATTCCTCAATACTCCTTACCACTTTAAATAGTTTCGTCCAGATACTAAATTTTTTTTTTTATTGTTATTATTATTATTATTATTATTATTATTATTATTATTATTATTATTATTATTATTATTATTATTCAGTTTTCACCCCAAACAAGGCACAGTGCACTTTGAAGTACGGGGCTACTATCGGGGACATAAGTGTCAGAGGTATTGTGAAGGGAGATGAGTAGCAAGATGTCTGTTCACATTACACTTGGACTTCTGCATGTCAGTACAGTTGGGAAAGCAGAATCCCGGAAGAGAGTTCCAAATTCTAGCAGTTTTGGGGAAGAAACTATTAGAGTAGAAGGCTTTCTTACATCTAGGGATCTCTGCTGTGAAGGGATGGGATGTATCTGCTTGTCGGGTTTGTCAGGGGTATTCATGTCGAGGGGGTACAAGTGCTTGTAGTTCGTCAGAGCATTCACCATTAAAGTACTTTTAGAACAGGCAGAGGGATGCAACATTTCGTCGATGGGACAGAGGCTGAAGTCTAGTTGAGAGTTCAAGACCTATCAGCTTAGCAACTCTCTTTTGAACCCTGTCCAAGAGTGAGAGACTAGTAGCAGATGCACCAGCCCAAATGTGACAACAATACTCCATACATGGCCAAATAGTAGCCTTATAGAGGTACAGAATACTTTCAGGCGTAAGTAGCTTTCTAGCATGGTAGAGAGAGCCCACCTTTTTTGCAGCAGCCTTGGCAATGCTCTCAATGTATCTATTCGAGTTCATGTTCCCTGTAAACGCTAGGCCGAGGAGTTTAAAGGAAGCACTTTCGGGTAATGTGTTCTTGGCCATTGCTATCGGTGGTAGAGAATGTTTCTTGTAAAGCATATGTTTTACTTGCTAACATTTCTGTGACGGAATGGAAATATAAACATTTATCTAATTTTTAAATAAATCCACAAGTTGTTATTTTATTAACCTGCTCTTCAGAAGGTTAGATGCAAAATAAGCTGTTGTTTTAATGAATTTGTTTCTGTGAAATGAATTGGATTCGAACTTGGAACACTTGATAATCGGTAATGCCGCGTTCGCATCCAAACGTATTCATTGCTCGAATTACATACTAAGTTCTATTGCGTAATGCATGGATCCACAGTTTTATTTAGTTTTTCTTAAAACACGTGTATTCAATTAATAGTACTTAATATGTATTACGGTCTAGCATTATATAACCGTTACATTGCTGATGCGTAATAAACAAGTTAACTACAAAAGGACTATATAGAGAGTATTGTTACAAATATCCTGGAAGTAAAATGACTTATGAACAAGGCAATGCGTATAACATGCCTGGAAGTAATGTACCTAAAGTCAACGATTTTTTGTTTACACGGGAGTCGCTATTTATCAAGGCCAGAAGGCCACTTAAGGATAAGGGTTAATGAATGCAAGGAGGTAGTGTACGAGGTGCCTTCGATAAGTTTCCAGACTTTTTCGTATGGGCACTTTTATTGATAGTAAAACCATAGAACTCTAGTCCCCTTTGAAGTGATCTCCTCCGGCTACAATGCGCTTGTATTGTTATATCAGTTTCTGGAAGGCACCATGGAAGTCTTTTGTGCGAGTGTGTCAGTGATTCTCGTCACAGCCTCTTTCATCTCAATTGTGACATAACAGCAGCCTTTAAGGTGTTCCTTGAGCTTAGGGGATAATCAAAAGTCACAGGGAGCAAGGTCTGGATTATAGTGAGGGTGAGGATCTATCCTGATGCTCATCTTGGTCAAATAGTCTGTGACAAGGATGGATTTGTGGACTGGTGCATTGTCTTGGTGGAAATGACACTGACCTGATTTGGAAAGTGCTGACCTCTTCCGACGGAATCTCTTCCTGAACTCCCTTAAAACCTCAACATAGTATTTATTGTTGACTGTCTGTCCAGTGGGAATCTAACGCATGTAGATCATGCCTGTGCTGTCCCAAAAGGGATTATCATCAGTTTCTGGGTGTATTGTCTCTGCCTAGCCTTCTTATGTCTAGGAGAGCCAGTACGCTTCCACTGGGAACTCTATCTTTTGGTCTCTGGGTCATAGCAGTAGATCCAGCTTTCATCGCACTAAGAACTACGGGATCTGAATTGATCAGTTCGACCATCTCCCTGCTGTCATGACAACGTCTTTCCCTCTGATCTTCTCTGAGCACACTTGGGACAATGTTCGCGCAAGTTTTCCGTATCTTCAATTCCGCGGCAATGATTGTGTGCACAGTTCCCACACTGACATCAAACTGAAAGTTTTCAACTATTTTAAATGCCTGGACAAAAATGTCTTGAAATTTATTTAAGACACCTTGCAGTAATCGTTGTGTAGATTGAGAAGAATTTGGATTATTTAGGGGGACGGCTCAACAAGAACTTGTTTAAATTGGACGTGAAGGCTATCATATTGTAACCAGCCGGGAAGCAGTCCAGTAAAACAGTGTTCTACAGGCGAACATTTATAGGAAAGAAGCTTTGTTCATTGAATCTGCGTTTAGATTTATGCATAGATAGAGAGTGGAGGAAATTGTTGATAGTGGTTGTAGTTAGTCGAGTGTTTTTTGTGAAAGTTTAGCAAGGGAAGGACCATAGATGTGAGCTAAGACTAGAACTTGCCATGAAAATAACGATAGAGCAAAGACAGGCTCGCAACGTCTCTTCGGACAAGTATGGTTATTCTATTATAGGGAAATGTTTTTCTAATCTTTCGTGAAACGAACACAAATCTTTGAACACGTAGAATGTGAGAAAAGTTTTCAAATTACTTATCTCAGATTCGGTTTTTTTTTTTACGGTATTATATTTGTTCGTTTGTTTATTTAATTCCAGTTAAATTCTTCTAATTAATCGTAATTTTTAATTAACTGAACAAGTCACGTATCTCCCGCTTAGCTATTTGTTTGTTTATTGTCACGTCACTCATTGTATGTTGATTCTACCACTCTCTGATATTCATTAATGTTTCTGTAAGCATCTAGACACAGAGTAACTTCCCTTTCAACTAATTTCTATAACGTGTTCGTACATACCGTGAACACGTACATAAATTAGATAGTAAAATACTAATTACTCGTAAGTAGATTTACTTCTATATTATCCATAAAGAGACTTATAATTTTTAGCTATGCAAGAATTGGTTAACATATTAGCAAACCGCCCGGCATTGTCCGATCGTAAAATACGCTTAAATATGATATTTTGTTTAATGCAGATTTCGTATTTATTATCTCCTATATAATATTTTGACTGCAGAAATTTCCCTCCGGACCAAAGTACCATAGGATTGCAATAACAGATGCCACATACTAATTCAATACGTCTAGGCTATTAGCCACTATCTTTTGTTAATTTTCAAACACAATTTTAGACACATTAAGTCGTTAAAATAAAAATGCTACATCGCATCATAGGAGCAACACCATCACAATCGAAATATATATAGAAAAAGGAGTTCCTATTTTCTCTATAAATATTTAGTCCTCCCACTGCTACCAGTTGACATCGGGACCAATTCTACATTTTACTATGATACTTTCATTGCACCCATCGTAACTGGTTATTACTTACATACACATGGCATAATCTTTCTATTTTCCGATTCCAAAATAATAAATTCTTCCTTCTCAAATTCCGCCCATTTTGATTGGATGATACATGACTAATTGCATAATTTGGAATCCACTTCTATAATAAATAAAGAACGCTCCAGAAATTATACAATTTTGCGTCGCTCTCTACAGAATAAAATCGTGCTAAAAAAATAAATTAAACATATTAACCGATTGTCGTCTCTCTCTACATATTACAATTGTGCTGAAAAAAATTAAACATATTAACCGATTGGCTTTGCTAAAAAAAACAACAAAATTAACATATAAACCGATTGTCGTCGCACTCTAAAGTTTACAATCGTGCTGAAAAACATTAAACATATTAACCGATTAGCGTCGCTCTATACAGAAGACAATAACTTTGTTTTGTTTTGTTTTTTTTTTTTGTGTGGGTAATTTTTTAAATTAGCTCCATCTCCACAACTTTTTACGGTTTTCGACTACGCTGATTACGAAAATCTCATTTAAGTTTGGCAGAGACACGTACTTTTCGATAGTTGGAAGTGTCTATTCTGAAAGCCGTTTTTAACATGGGGAGCTTGGGGGTGTCTATTTCGAAAGCCGTTTTAAACATGCGTATGTTGCGGTGTCTATTCCAAAAGCCGTTCTTAACATGAGGTTGGGGGTTGGTCACCAACAACAACCGTATAGTCATTTTTTACGAGGGCGGAGGCTGCGTCAACCGGGCAACGCCGAATAACGGGGCCTGCTACTTATATTATATTGGATCCAATATATAGTAATGATTTAAAAGGGTTTTTTTTTAATGAGTTGTACGTCATCACCTAGACTCGAAATCAAAACGTTTTGCTTACGATTTACTTTTTCCTTTAATGTTAATCCCTGAGCTATGAAGACATGTTTGCTACAAGGCTAAAACGTAAAACATAAACCAATAGTTATTACGTTATGCATGTATCTGACAAATTCCATTATTTTTAATTTTTCACCATTTTGCACCAAAATATAAAGTTTCGCATGGGTTCGAATACCCTATATATTAATTTTATGTCTCTAGACGAAAAACTGACAGAGAGGTTTGATAGGCAAATATTTTAAGCAAATATACATATGCATACATAAATATATACAAGAAGAGGTTGGTGTTTACTATAATCTTTTTACACAAATATTACGCACGTATAATCATGTAGAATATCTGTATGAATATAATAACACGTAATGGTTCACTAAAGATGATCATCCCATAAGGAAACCGAAAAAAAACTAATAGGGAATTAATTAAAATGAATGTTTAAAAGAATATGCAAGTTAGCTAAATCTTTTGCAGATGAATGCAATTCCACGACCCAAATACGACAAAGTTGTCTTTTTATATATAAATAGAAAAAAAGAGTGTTTAATATGAATATCAATACACAAAAAAAAAAAATTATATCAGCATAGATACGCCACAATTCATGAAATTAAAATAGAACAAGTAGCGATAGTAGTTGTATCTCAACGAGTGAAAGGCATTTTGGTAAACGTTTCGACGTAGATGAATTTCCGTTCTATCTTCAAACAGTACCGTGTTTGAATATACGATAAAGTGTTAGTTTTACTCATTTAAAACTGCTTTAAAGCTTCACCGCTCACTCATTTCGCGACCAAATTTCAAACAATTTTTCAGTTCATAGGTCACCTTCTCAGCCATATTTTGAAATAAAAAAAATTTTCGTCTATAAAAACAAAAGTTATAATAAAATTACTGGTGTTCAAAAGTCCACAGAATAAGTAAGGAATGTGAGAGACGGTTTATTCTGATTGGCTGTTGGTTACCATAGCAACTTTTTCAGCATTGACGTTTTAGAGACAATATCTTCTGGTTGGTTTTTGTTACCATAGCAACTTTTTCGTCGTCGACAACTTCATAAATCATAGCGGAATTGTCGTTCGTATACCATCTTATTTTGGTTATATATAGAGAGTTAACAAAAGTGATGCTCTTTGCTGTGCTAGGGCTGGTAATATTTCGCTTACGACGTCGCCCGTTAATTCTGTTTCTCTCTCTTTTTTGCCCCTTCTTTCTATTTATTTAATTAATTACGTCTTTTATTTTATTTATTTATTTATTTAGTAAATTTAAGAAGTTGGTAATAATTATTTTTATGGATTGTTGACAATGCTTATGATATTGAACACAAAAAAAGAAAATATTATTTCAAAGCAAAGCCTGGAAAAATCATGGATTACATAGAAAAATGTGAGCATGAAACGTAATATGGTTAAGATTAAGCTTAGAAAAGTAAAAGGACTAGTTGTTAAAACTGAAAAAAAAACAAGATATTCTAGTAAAAATATAATATAATTTAAAATAGTGCAGTATTATTTAAGAATTGATTATTTAATGTTCAATTGAATTTTTTAAAAAAATGTTAATGCTGCGATATTTTTCTATGTAATATATAACTGCAAAGTGCTACGACTTTTAACAGTGTGTAAATAAAAGGAAATTTGAACCCACTTAACCATCTGTATATTTCTATCGTGTTCTATCTATGCTCATCATCATAGTGTATGAATCCGAAGATTCTATAGTTAGCATTAGTTTCCCTGATATTTTTCTTGTCAGAATTATTTTTAGAAAGTCATCAATTACTTACGGGGGGGGGACTACGTGAAGGTTGCCAACATTCCAAGTGAAGGTGATTTCTGTTGAATGAACTGGATTCGAACTTGGGACACCCATGTCGTCAGTCCGTGTCGTTAACCACTAGACAACCATCATAACCTCTAATCTACGTTAATTCAACAACTCTCTCATAACTTCTCTGCAAGCATTTAAAGAAGGAAATTATGAAGTAGAAGGTGAAGGATTTTCGTTATCATTTTTATTCGAAAGAAACCTTTTATTACATTTTTAGTGAAGACATTAATCATTGATGAAACAAAAACAGAAAGCTCGTTGGATAAATGCCCCCCACACACATACACAGATTTTAATTGACCTTGTGTCTAACTCTGCCATCGTGGATAGGCAAGTAAATAAAAACGAATACAGAAAGCTTATTAAATTCCACTTGCTTTATTTTTATGTTGCCATCTACTTTACATCGTGTGTTCGTATACACCATGAACTCGTATGTAAATCAGACAACGAATGTATAAATCGCTTTACTTTATTTTCAGTTATTTTCTAAAAAGAATATTTTTTAATGATAAACGATGTTTTTATGTGATCCAATTGTGTTTAGTGTTTCGATAAACACGTAATTTTTATGGGTACCTTTCCATACAAAGCATGAAGCTACTTAATGTAATGAATCTAAAAAAAATTATTTCATAGTCTAAAATCAGCCAACGATAAGTGTCGGTTGAATAAATTCCGATCCAGAAAACAGCAATTGTTCCCCCGTTATCGGAAAAATTGCACACGGAATGTAAAGGCAAATGGATTTTTAAAAAGGGGAAAGCAAGAGTAACGTAACTGCGAAAAGTAAACTCAAGGTCCATTTTTAACTCTCCTTAATATGCATGAGTATGTGGTGTGTGTATAAAAGTGAATTGCATGCACGTTTATATTCATTATCTTCATATTGTTATGTATAAGAAAGTGAGATAAGAGATGAAAAGAAAATTTAATGAGGAAGAAAAAGAAAAAAATTAACTGATAAATGAGTTCGGAAATTTAAAAAAAAATCTGGATATTGCTGCACTAAACATAAGCTGGTTTAACTGGCTTCCTCCTTCGAAGGAAGTTCCCTGGGAATATGAAATTTACAAGCGGTCCTCAGACGCATGTATATCCTTGTTAGGGAAGATGACAACGTTAGGCTTTTGCAACCCTTGCAGGGATGTGTCGACGTCCTCCTACATACAGCGCCTGGTATTCCCAGATTAGTACCCCCCATCTGGTACTGAGCAAGCGCAGCGTTGCCTAACTTCGGTGATCTAACGAGAACCGGTGTGTCAACGTGATTATGCTGCATAAAATTCTGAAATAGGACTCATTTAATAGACGAAGAATGAATTATGAAGAAAAATATATAAAAAAAGAAAATTTTAATAAAAAGAAAGAAAAGAAAACAAACAAATGCAAAGAATGAAGAAAGAAAATGGAAGACGGATAAACGAGGGGGAAAGTAAGAAAAAAATACTAATGAAAGAAATCAAAGGATATAAAGAAGGTTTTATAAGAGAATATTATGAATAAACTGGAAAATATGCAAGAATTAAAGTAAGAAAGGAACAAAAAAAAAGAGAAATAAGGAATTAACAAGTAAAAAAAAAATAACGGAAAGAACAAACATAAAACAAGAAAAAGAGAAAGGAGAAAATAAAAACGAAAAAAGAAAAAGAAAAAATATGAAAAAAGAGAAAGAAAGAAACTGAAAGCAAAATCTTAGAATAAAGATGATAGAAGAAGAAGAAGAAGAAGAAGAAGAAGAAGAAGAAGAAGAAGAAGAAGAAGAAGGAGGAGGAGAAAAAGAAGAAGAATATAAAATGAAGAAAGAGAAAGAAGAAGGAGAAAAAGAAGAATATAAAATGAAGAAAGAGGAAGAAGAAGAAGAAGAAGAAGAAAAAGGAGGAGGAGAAAGAGGAGGAAGAGGAGAAGAATATAAAATGAAAAAAGAAGGGGAAGAAGAAGAAGGAGCAAAGGAAGAAGAAGAAAGAAAAGAAAAAGAATATAAAATGGAGAAAGAAAAATAAGGCAGAGAAAAAAGAATAAAAAGGAATAGAAAAGAAAAAGAAGAAAAAAGTGTAAAAATGAAGAAGAATGATAAGAAAAAAATCGTAAGTGAAAAAACTATTCAATAAATAATGACAAAAAGAAAGAAATTCGAATTGAGATGAAGAAATCAAGTTAAAATGCAAAGGAAATAAAAAAGAGAATACGATTAAGAAAAAAAAAAAGAGAGATCGAGAAGGAAAAAAAAGAAATGCAAATAGAAAAGCAGATGGCATTTAAAGAGATAAAGTAAAGAATAACTGAAGCCAATACAAAAAAAGACAAAAAAGAAAGATGAAAACAAAAGAAAGAAATAAAAGAAATAAGAAAGTAAAAAAAAGAATAGAAAAAGAAGAAGAGATGTAAGTAACAAAGCAAAAATGCAAATTGGAAGAGGAAAGTGTAAAGAAAGAGAAAAGAAGAAGAGAAACACGCGAACAGTTTTCTTCCAACGCTGCATTCAAGCCGTCATTTTATTAGCACGATAGCTGCAAAGGTAACATGTACTTTTAACTGCAGTATGCACCGTCACCGAAAAAAAAAGCAAAGAAAGTTGTGTGTGGCTATGTTCGTTTTATAATTGTCGAAAAACACAATTCTGCCCACAGAGAAGCACAGCCGCTGCTCTCACCGCTGCTCTCACTGCTGCGCGGCCGTGCTTTCTTTCTCCCATGCATCATTGCTATAAATACCAATTGCAGTAACCGTTGTGCATCGGGTTTAACATTCCAATGTTGATAGGTTAACGGTCTCTGCTGACTGCCCCAGGGGTGGGGTTGTTCTAAGGTATAAGGTTTGGGTAGGACGGGGTTGTTGGGGCTTTGGTGAGCAGAAAGCGAGAGTGAAGCGAAAAACGGGAATCAACACCTCTTTTCGTGTCTTCCTGGATTACTTTTTTTTTTTTATCAGCCCTCCATTTATTTACCTAATTTATTTTAGTTTAGGGTTATTTACTTACTAGCAGGGGTACTCCGTGTTGCCCAGGTAGTAGAATGAGATAAAATATGTTTTCAAACTATGTTGTGTTACATTTCTGAGATAAATTTCATTAAATAAAACGTTTGCCTTATTTTTATACTAATATGGCATAACTATGACATGCCGTTGTTCGAACTCGACCTTATCCAGCCTTTAGACTAGGATAAGGTTGGAGTATCTGTTCTGTCCTCAACTAGAGGAGGAGAATATGGCTTAGCCATTGTTAACAGACCAGTTCTCATTAGCAGACCGAAATTAAGCAAGGTTAAGTCTTATCAATACCAGCTGGGTGACCATTTGAGAATACTAGTACGTCGGACGAAAGCAACTTCCCTGCTAAATATTTAAAAAAAAAAAAAGTCGAGAAAATTATTTTACTTGAGTGGGATACGTGTGCGGTTTGAGACTGATTGTGAATTTGATATTCTTTAGAAACTTTCTGTAAAGCAAAAGCTAGCTAAATCCGTCCATAGTGCGAACCGTTACATACAAAGGAGAAGATATCTTTCGGTACTTGTGCAGAATTTGAACCAGACGTAACTAACTGGCCGCTAGGCTTTGCTCAGAACATGCCGGCTTTTGCCGAGCTTCACTGATTATCAAACTGTAACAATGATACTCAAGAAAAATACTGAAGAAAACATTTAAAAATAATAAAATCACCAGAAAAATTAACGAATAAATAAATCGATTTAAAAAATATATAACGAAAATAAAAAAGAAACAACGATCTTCCGTAACATTTTTTTTTATTCTTGTAGTAATTTTTAAGTGAAAAAAGAAAATAAACAAGTTGTATTTTTTTTGTTGTTGTTTTCAACCATTTTTTTTTGTCACGAAAAATTGAACAAAATTAATACGAAAACCTTTTTTTTTGTTGTTTTTATGTAATATTTATTTTGCAGTTTTTTTTTTTATTTTTGTAACTAATCTAAAATAAGCCTTTTTTGTTAATAGTTTTTCATTTTTTCTGAATATATTTTTTTCCTGTAGGGTGGGGCTGAACAACCTTTTTTTTTTTAAATTAAATTAAGACAGCCGAGATATTCCGTTACGATTAGGTAAACTTTTCTACAGTGATATTAGACGATGTAAAAGTGGAGTGAGAAAAGACAGCGGATATGGAAGAAACTTCGCCAACCTAATCAGCTTTCTGATATATTGTCTAAGATGGAGATAAAAGGATCATTACCAAATTGCTGTTCCCACATGAACTCGAAAAGATAACTGTCGAGAAGCTCTCGATTAGTCTCGTTGATTTTTTTGCCCCCACTATTTTCCACAAAGGTCGTCTTTGCTGCGTATTGCGCAGCGTCTTAAAGTCAAATTACAATGAAACTCGAGCGCGTGATGTCATGTTCCGAGCAAAGCCGAACGGACGCTGAGTTATGTCTGGTTCAAATTCTGCACAAGAACCGATCTTTCTATACTGATCAGATTTTATGTTTATCTTAGTTTAAAATTCATCTTTTTGTGGAGCTTAATTTTCCCCACATAAAAAGTTTACTAACTAATATCTAAACGGTCCACAAAAATAATGCAATCATTTGACCCGCCTCGTATCGCTCTGCAGCTTCCCGTCTCGTAAGACGTACAGTTTGAAAAAATAATGGAGATACAGACAGATATAGTAAGTTTTATAAATGAGATTATATAGCAAATAAAGCTGAATCAAGGTATTGTATCTGACTATGATGGGACAGCAAACAAGATCTACAGAAAGCCGAAGTTTGACCAGGCTTTAACTGACTTTGCCGGATGAACAACCTGAAGTTCTATAGCGAGTTGATATATCCTAGAATTTAATTTCTTTAATCAGCTTTCAATAAATAGAGTCCTCAACAAACACCACAACAACAGTTATCGCAGCAGGGGGCGTTTTTACAACGGAAATCAACAAGAATTGAGCAGCAGGCTATTTGTCGAAATGACGGATGGAAAATCAATAGCTTTTGGACTCATTGCTACTAAAGAGACGCAAGATTGTTGCCTCCAACACCAGCACCATTTAAGCCGTTTCAGAACGGCACAGAATTGTAGCCAAGCTTATATGTTATGTATGATTTACTTTCCGTAACCAACTCACCTTTTCTACAACGCTCTCTTCTAAAGTCCAACCTTTCCTAACCTTGATGGAAGTGGTTATAACGGAATAGAGTCAAAGCTACCCGGCTAACAGAACTGTACTGAAAATCCGGAAGAATACGTCGTTCGTGTCTCGTCCCTGTTTCTGTATGTGTCACAAAAACGTGTTAGGTGTGGGACCGCAAAACACCGTCCCTGTGCCCATTTCTTTGGGTGTGATTGGCATGAACCTTCTCAGATTTCGAATGCAGCTGATGAGTCTGCGGTTATCGGTGTCAAGGGCAAAATCAGTTTAACGAATAATTGTGACCAAAACGGTTGACTTAATGGAGATGAGATAATTCTAGGGCACAAACTTCGTTGAGCATTATGCAGAAATCCGACTTGTCTAACAAATAAACTATCCTAATGCAGTGAAAATGAGTACATTCGTGTTTTTTTGTTTTCTTTTTTTACAAGAATGTGATTGTTTGGTTAACCCATAAATACCGACTGGTAGAGCCACCTGAGACAGACGTCAAACGATGTGCCCAAGTCTCATGCTAAAGGATATACCAGCCTCGACCACTCATTAAGTATGATGACTTACCAAATTATTACGCGAAGTCGTTACAAAGACCACTCGGCTGCTTCAAACGAATATTTACATTTCGTGGGGCATATCACACCCAAACATGGACTTGAGGAGCATTTAAAGACTGTTTGCCTTGAATGAGGTCTTCTTGACGTACTCTTATGAGTACCTCTTCCATTATCGTGATAAACGGAATATCGACCACTTCGTTGCCCAAACTCTCTGTGATCGCCACCGCTACTCTAAGTCATTTAACCACGAGGAAATGTTCAACAAACTTTCCGTATAAAGATAATAACACGTGTGAACATGCGTGGCATACTTAGGATTTCGGTTTCATTTCAGCAGGTGACAGATGCTTAATTGGTTAACCACATACCAAAAGAAAGTCTGCCATTGTCATTTTTTTCAAAAACCGCAAATTTAAGCTAAATTGAATGTAACTATTTAAACAACATATATACCTCATTTGATCGCCTTTTATTCCTCTACTAGCGGGGGTACCCGGCGTTGCCCGAGTGTTTGTTTCCGGGACGGGGGGGGGGGGAGTTTTAAAAAATGTTATGGTAGGTAAGTAGGAAGGATCAAACCCGGAGTCATGAGTAAAAGTAGGAAAATAAAGTGTGAAAAAATAAAAAAAAACATCTGCAACGTTAACAGTTCGGCCACCAAGAAAAGTCCATTCCAGTTGTTTAGGCAAAAAAAAAAAAAACGACTACGGTAGGTCGGCGCGAACGTGAAAATATAATGTGAATTGTCCAGCACGCTAACCACTACGCCACAGAGCACTGCAGCTTAGTTTAGTGATTTTAAATAACTTCACATGAAAGAACTACGAAGCCAAACCGGTGTTCTCTTCTCAACTGTTCCTTGTGAACGATCCCCAAACGGTGTTAAGTGGTGGCAGGGGGAGGAGGAATTTATTAGAGAGAAAATATTTTACCACTTCCATTGATCTTAACCGATTTTGGCCGTGACTTCTCAGCAGAAAAAGTATAGAAATCTAAGATTATCGAGGAATTTGAGAAATAATAAGCCTATAACACACCTCAGATATTGTTCTGCCGTTTGTGCATATTATATTTGCATGAAATATCTTGATTTTTAATCCTATTAATGTCAAAATCAGCGGGAAAAAATGAGTTCATTTTATTTATATAGATAGAAGAAGATAGATAGAGAAGAGAAGAGATAATTTACTTGTCCATATTTAACTTTTAATCGAAATATCCTAGTGTTCATGACAATTTAAAAAATTAGCTTCAAATCGAGAAGGCAAAAAGAGTGAACTAAGTTCGAATCCTGTTCCCATGTAAATATACAATGTCTTTTCATAAGTATTCTAACTAGAAAGATATCGGGGCGATCATTGCCATTCATTGAATCATTTAATTTGTACGAATCTTCATTTTAGCATTTCGCACCCCCTTAAACTTTTAAATCAAGTACACGTGCACTGTTTTGCAGTAGTCATGCTTCTTTGCCTTTCAGCCCAAATGCGGCCAGCTGTTGTATGACTCTGGCTGAATGCGCTATGTTTTTACTCTACGAAAAAATCATCGACATATGCTGATGTTGGCCGTTAAATAGTGCCAACTTTTGATAATTCAATATCTACAACCACTGAATGAGGCTACATTGAACCGAAAACGCATACGTGTCAGACATTACCTCCTCCTCTCAAAAATAGCAGTTTCCTATGACTAGAAGCATTAATGCACACACACCTGCCAATCGAGCATTGACACACTGCAACCTTTTAGGACACTACCCAGCCAATTTGTGTGAACCAATATCAACATGAGTTTTACTGCAGTCTTAGTCCTCAGATATGAAGGGGCTAATTCTTGGGATTAATAGTTTATCTCTGAAATAAATCAAAATCTGATTGTTCTATTAAAGTTCTCTTTTAACTCGCAAACGTTGATTTAACAAAAAAAGTGAAAAACATTAATTTTCCTCTCCCCCAAATGTCTAGTTAATTATGTTAAAATGTAAACATTCAAATTTTTTCTAACAAGTATTCAAATTCTTTTCAAGTGACATTCAAATTATTTTCAGTAGGCGTTTTAACGTTTTTTAATTATTTCCAGTAGGCATTCAAATTCTCTCCAGTAAACATTGGCATTCCCTTCAGTAGGCATTAAACTTCTTTTCAGCGGAAATTTAAATTCTCTTCAGCAGCCATTCAACTTCTCTTCAGTGAGAATTAAACTTTTCTCGTGGGGCATTCAAATTCTCTTTAGTAGGTATTAAACTTCTTTTCAGTGGGAATTCAAATTATTTTCAGGGGGCATTAAAATTCTCGCAGTGGGTGTTCAAATTCTTTCGCAATAAGCATTTCATTTTCTCAGGAGATAATTCAAATTATTTCCGGTAGGCACTCAAATTCACTCAAATTGAACATCAAAATTCCATTAAGTAGGCATTCATAATATTATAATAGGTATTCGAATTCTCTCCAGTCGTCATTCAAATCCTCTTCAATAGTCATTCAAATTTCCTTAATATTTATTTGAATCATTCGGATTATTGTGACTAGTTTTCAATTGAATACGCTGTAGTTAAACTATAGTTATAATTCTCAACAGTAAACGACCACAATATATCTGATTGGATTTGAATATACTCTAACCGCCCCCCCACACACACACACAAAAAATGGGCGTCAATTAACGAACACAAGTCAAGTGATACAGAAGACTCTCTCTCTCTCTCTCTCTCTCTCTCTCTCTCTCTATCTCTATCTATCTATCTATCTATCTACCTATCTATCTATCTCTCGCTCGTTCGCTCTCTCTTTCTCGCGCTCTCTTTCTCGCTCTCTCTCTCTCTTCCTCCTTTTCTCTGTCTTTTTTGTTACTCTCTTTATCGTTCTCTCTCTGTTTCTCTCTTTTTCTTCCTCTTTCTCTTTCTACTCTCTCTCTCTCTCTCTCTCTGTTTCTTTTTTAGGGAGGTGGGCAGAAGAGGTAATTTGCACGTGTCATCTACAAGTACAAGCCGTTGAACTTTGCTCAACGTGCACAGAAACTTGGAGGAACAAATATCTGCTATAAACAATACAACTCTGACGTCATGGGAACTTTTTCAAACAGCTTGAGATACGGATGACTAAGTGGGAGTCAGCTGTTCTCGCGGATTGGGGATTGGGGATAGATAAACCGATGCAGGGAAACAGGTTGAAAACAATTATTTGTGCACGAAAATATGGTCATTTCACGTTGACAGTGTCCATCTATCGAATTTTTTGTTAAAAAGGTCCGTGCATGCAAATTGGGTCGAAATTCGTATAGAGTCTTTGATGTTAACTTTAGACTTTAATCGTTTGATTTATGTATATTTTCAATGACACTTTTGGAGAGTTGTGGACACACATCTTCTTTACTGATGGGTGAATGGTAGGATAATTTAAACTATAAACCCTTGATATAGTAACTGGTCCCGAAGATGTAAAACTTCGAAGTAACACTTGCAAAAGACGCGCAATTTTATTCATGAACTACCAGATAGAGAGAGTAGATCCTGTCCTCAACAATAGACGGCCTACTTAAAGAAAATTCATGTAAAGACTAGTCTGGGTGCCCGGCGTTGCCCGGGTGTTTGGAGGTGGGTGTTGAGCAAAAAAAAACAAAAACAAAAAAAAACAGTGGCAGCCAGGCTCGAACCCGTACCGTAAAGGAGGCAAAGAACGTGAAAAAAAAAAACTGAAACCGCTATCTTCAGACAATGCTCACCTGATACAGTAGAGACTTAACGCCTCTATGCACTATGCCATGGGGCCCGACAATGAGTTGACCAAAATGTGGTTAGATAACTATGAAAGGCAGTAATTTAAAAAGAAGGTATAAGGTATCCTGCTACAACATATTTATAACTGTATTTCATGAACTCTCATCACGTTTGTTCGTTTAGTTTACTACATATAAATCATTTTCGGGTTATTTAATGCTGAATCTACTTTGGTAACAGTTGTTATGCTTCAAATTAACATTTTCAACTATTTAGTCATGGTTAATGTATTATAAACGGATGTAGTTTTATGTCACGTATGATTGGTTCTATTTATAATATAGAATAGGACTAACACTCGGAGGCGGGTGGGGGGGGGGGAATAAGAGAAATGAAAGCGAAAGGGTTACTCTAAACCCCACAACGGAAGAAGTACCACTAGATGGGTATGTGTACCTGTTTTTATATTGTTATACACGGGATTGACTCCTAAACTAATGAACCGATCGTTATGAATTATGAAATATATGTACGCGGTAACACGGTTTATAACATGGGCATAATATTTTTGTAACCTTTAGAGGATCTGCTCCCTAAACTCACATCTCCCCCCCAACAACCCAAAAAACAAAACAAAAATTAGCCGAAATATAAAATCTTATAGAGAAACGAATTGCGTTACATGAAATTTTGAATTATGTTATCTTATAAAATGTTAGCTGAACGATAATGTCGATAATATGTATGTTCTGTGTAAACTCCTAAACTAATGAACTTATTATCATAAACTAGCTGGTCGCCTGGCGTTGCTCAGTTATACAATACGCTTAAACATGATATTTTAATTTATACAGATTGCGTATGTATTTGAATATTATATATTACGAGGAATACTTTGCCCGGTGAACTAATTTGCAAAAGTATTTAAAAAATAATAATGATAATGTCGTACATCAAATTCCGTCTGTGTTTGTTTACAATATCACGTCAGCTGATATTTGGGCTTGATGATGGATGTATTGGAAAAGTCACTTCTGATTAATGGTTTGTTTCAAATATGATTTGCAGCGATGTTAAATGGTACTCTTCTTTTATCGTAAATTAAAATAAAATGCTCAGGTACAACTAGGCTTGAACAAAGGATCATTCAGTACATAATCGAATGCTTTACCACTAAGTTATATCGCCAGATGACTCAATGAATTAAGAACGGCTTGTTCGAATGAGGTAAAGACTTTTGTTCGAACTAGTAAGACCTGAACCTCTTAATATAGCCACAGAAGAAAAGCTACTACAGCATATATGACTCGTTGTGGTGATAGATATACATGAACAGGTGCATAGACATAGATTCCACAATATGAGACAGCAAAAGAGCTTAGGCCCCAAGCGAGGTTTTGCAATTTTACTGTCCACTGTCTTAACGAGAGTTGCCGACTAACTATAATCTACAGGGTGGCCACAAAGTCTGGCTACATAATCTACATTTGACCAACCAACTCTGCTATTCTGACTTCCTTACTCCTCCCATATCTCTCACCATCCCTCAAAGACTCTCTGCCTTCCTTGAATCTCTTATGCCACTCAAAAACTGATGCTTGATTCATGTAAGATAATCCAAATCATGTAGATTATGTAGCCAGACTTTGTGGCCACCCTGTATTCGGAGGACATCGTAGCTGGACTTGCAAATACAGAATACCGGTGCAAGTTGTTGGCAGAAGCCAATATTTTGGCAACAGTGGAGCAGAAATTCCACAGACTAGTTCGTCTAGAGACAACAGATACGTCGACTCCTCATTTGCAAAGCAGCCTAAATGAGCGTTCGAAGTTTGGCTCAACAAGGTCCGAGAACGAACCGTTTCGAGAGAGGGAGGAACCCATAACCCCTCGAAATAAACCTTCACACGCCATCAGGCTAAAAGGACGGAAGAACTGTCCGGCTATGACGCTCAGATGCCATAATTGCGGAATTACTGGACACACGAAAAGTGTGTCGAAACCCACAGAGGTTGATGACGGAGTCAACATGTGATTCAACACGACACCAGTCAAAAATACTAAGCAGCGGACAAAATTAGCAACAGTACAACATCTTGCATGGAGCAGAGGTAAATTCAAAAGAAGCCCCCCCTCAAACCGTCACCCTCCATAAAAGTCAAAGTATCTTTGATACCAAAGTCCCGTGCCGAATTTGGGCGCGCCTTAGATAAGGTTACTTGCCGTGGGTTGAAAATATTGGGAAGTGATATACTATATCCAGGCCGTCGGGAATACTGGTGCTAAAACATGTTCGAATAGTTCTGAAATACTGGAAGTATTGGGATACACTAGCGACATGCTAATACCAACTACCCATAGAATACGTGGGATCACGGACGACCTAGTACACATTAAGGGAATAATTTTTACACGTATTAAATTTGGCCTTAAAGAAACCAAACAAGTCGTTTACATATCAGAGAACACGTCGGGATTTTACTTATCCGAGTCGGCACTGAAAGACTTAGAATCAATCCCTCACGACTTTCCACACCAGATATCGAAAGCTGACACTTCAACCTCAAATAATGGGATAGCACCATTTGGATGTCCTCAAAGAGAAACGGTTCTGAACAAACCTACAAGAATCCCGTTTACCCCTATTGAAAATGAGAGGAAACGTTTTGAAAAACGTTTACGGGAGCACTTTAAATCAAGTGCATTCAAGACATGCCCCATCAACTCTTAGAACTAATGTCAGAGAGACGTATTTGGCTCTTATACAAGTAGAGGATCACGTCAGGAGTGAAATACTTTCTGAAGCTGTAGAATGATCCAATCGTTATTTTTTTTTCAGCGACTTAAGCAACAAGTGTGATATATCTTGTATTTAAGGTCTGGAATAAAGGTCAGTCCTAGAAGCTATCAAATGGGGTGATAGGACTTGCTTACGGAAAGAGCCATTCATTTCAATTTTGGCAAAGTGATGATCCGAACGTCGGTGGTGAAATAATAGAAGTTAACTTTTAGATGTATTAAAAATAACCAACAACGACATGTTGTAGGTCGAAAGAGAGGAACAGAAAGACCTTGATCAATAATGCTCTTCTACGTGTTGCCATAGGTAACCTTATGCACGTTTACACAAGCGTTAACATGTACACACCCGTCGCCCAACTCGTTGTAGCAGAGTACGTCGCAAGGAACTTAGGATAAGTAACAATTCGACTCCTTTTTTTAACATTAAATACAATAAAATAAATTATAAAACTAAGAAAAAATAAGATATTAAATTTTTTATAACATATTTATTATGCGAGCACAAGCGTTTATTTACAGTCTCTGCTAAACAGTTTGAATAACTTGTATCGTGTTGATATTACTATAAACTAAGAAAATAAAATAAATTATAAAACTAAGAAAAAATTAAGCTAAGCTCATAGTTACAAGACTGAAAGAGTAATAAATTGTAAAAAAAAAAAATAATCACATCAAAACTTAAGATAAATAAAATACCAAAACATATTAATTCTATATTAAATATTACAGAGAAGCCTAATGGCACATATGCGCTTATATCTACAAATTTTCATTCCTATTGGAAAAATACAAAAATATATAAATCATATATCCGGGTACTTTTCCGAATAAAACGTCCTCGTTTGTTTGTGCCCACGTTCTTATTATAGTCTTTTTCTTTTTCCTACCGTGACGTCATTTCGCACACGGCTCAGCATTTGCATACGCAAGTCCGCGCTCTGTTGCACATATATATTAAAAATACCCAACCACGATGTGCTGTAAGTCGAAAGAGAGAGAAGCAGAAAGATCTTGATCAATAATGCTCTTCGAAGTGTTGCCATAGGTGGTTGTGTCATTTGTACAATGAGAGAAACCAGTTTTTTTTTTTTTAATCCGTCGAATCTTTCTTCGGGTAATGCAAGATAGATTCGTCGTTTATTTCAGCATTGTACTAGTGTTGTGTAGCGGGGTACTTATTGGGATGACGGGAGCTCATAATACATAGATGGTAATGGCATTTATATACATTTTCATCTCGACGATGACTGTGACGATTTGTGGGGAATTCATATTATTATTACGGAGCTGAGAAATTTATACAGTCCTTGTTAACACAGAGGAGGGGTATACATTATTGATGATGGTGGGGACATTACTTGGAAAGGGGTTATACAAAGTTCGTGATGATAGAAAAACACATTTACCTTTCAGTTGGTGGAATGACGACACGAACACAAACAGTTACAAAATATTAGATGATTTCTTTATTCCTCAGCCGATTGATGATGTCAGGAATTCAAGCCTTTTCGATTACATCGTCTACTCTTCAACCCTACGCCTCTAAGGGCATTAGTTTCACTTTCTGACCCTCTGTCTGTCTGTCTGTCTGTCTCTCTCTCTCTCTCTCTCTCTCTTTCTCTCTCTTTATCTCTCTCTCTCTCTCTCTGGCTGTGAGTGAGATTCTCTGATTATCTCATCCTAACTTCGAACCCCATTTCAATATATTGAGAATCTCCTTTGTTTTTGACGTCAGAAGTGTGATGTTAAGCAACGTGACTAAATTTCACGTCTGTCCACAGACACTTTTGGCAAACAAAGAATTCCCAATTTTAATTGTTCAATATCTAACCTATTTTTAATCATTATCTATAAACTCGCATTGTCCATTCTTTTAACTGACATATTTTATATCCAGTTATTTCTAAAAGAATTAACAATCGACTGCATTCCTAGGATTTCAATTATCCATAATCTTTTAACACTTGCCTGCATGGTTCGATTCTAGCATTTTCCTAATATCATTTTCACTTGTCTAGTCTGCCTTCTTACTTACATGAGAAAGGGAAAACCCTTCTTATGTAACACTAGTTTTAAGAACGTAAGTTCATATCGGCGTAGTTTTAGTGGCTGATAGGTGTTTTGCTGTGGTGTATTCGCTCATTTGGTACAGACAAAGATGCAACTCAAGGTAAGTATGAATAAACGTTTGGTATTGTTCATAAAAGGAAGATAGAAAAATATTCCCTGCAGACTCGCGTTGTAGATAAATTGCTTTAATTGATAAGTACATTAACCTCGGGGTTTATTTTTAGAATGTACATGCCAGCGGCGAATGCATTTCACTGTGCTATCTTCATCTCGATCGAAAAAAAAGATGCCAATCTCCGCGTGTCCGTGCGTGGCAAGGGAGTAGAGGGAGTCAACTCATTTAACCAACACGTATATATTATAGCGTAATGAAGACAAAAGAACACAGAACTTTTTCCGGGTTTTATTCAACTGAAGTTTACAGTAATGGCCACACAAGGCCGAACGCATAGAAAGAAGGACTTTAAAAATGGCGTGCTTAAGTAGGAAAATCACGTGAGCAAGAATTATCACAGTTGTTTATGACAGTATAACAAACATATATTCACACACACGCACGTATATAGTTTTTTTTTTTTGAAGAGTAAATTTTTACATACTCTCACAAAAAGACTACGCATACAGAAAGATCTACACACGTACATACATACATACATACAAACATACAGACATACACACATAAATACATACACATGCACACGCATACGCAAAGATATACACGCGTCTAGAGATGCAAACATACATAATAAAGTATACGCATACACTTCTAGACTTCCAATAGATTCATATGCACCAACATAATTGCTCATGGCTTGAAGTAGTTGTCTAGCCACACTGATGAGCTGTGGTTCAGCTAAACAGTATTATATGTGAATGACTATAATTCTCCTTATCTTGGGTTGAGCATATTGGGGAGTGATATACAAACTGCCATTATTGCATTAATTGATGCTCTTTGTGCAAAGAAATAGAGCTTAGGCACTTGAACCATGTCAAAGCATTGTTAATTCACTACCCGCATAGTTGCAGTCGAATAGCGTAATGGTGAGAGGCGTTGACTGTCGTTCAAGCGGTCGAGTTTCGATCCTGGTAGTTGTCTAGCCGCACTGATGAGCTGTGATACAGCGAAACAGTACTGTATATGCATGTCTCTCTCTCTGTATATATATATATATATAGAGAGAGAGAGAGAGAGAGAGAGAGAGATAGAGCGCTATCTCTCTCTCTTCCTCTCTCTCTCTCTCTCTCTCTATATATATATATATATATATATATATATATATATATATATATATATATATATATATATATATATATAGTACTTTCAAGGTTATGGTAGGCGTAAAAAGCATAAAAACGATGCTGCATTTAATTTATTATATTTTATTTTGGTATTTTTAGAAATCCTTCGCATTTTGTCAGAAAATGTTTCGAAATGATTAAAAATAATTTTACCCGGATTCTCGTAATTTTCCGTCAATCATGATTCAGTTACGAGAATTTACGTTAACTATTTCGAACGTTTTGACAAGGAATTAACACAGCCCAACGATAAAATTTTTAGCATTCTTAACGTTTCTCAATTTGATCATTTTTGATTATTTCGCTACATTTTCTGACAAAGAGCGGAGGACTGCTCGAAATATCAAAATAAAACATAATAAATTAAAAACAGTATCGTTTTTTCTGCTTCTTATACTTACAATAATCTTTAAAATAACGTTCTAAAAACATACGTGGAATAACATACAAATTTATATAAGCACATATGTACATATTCTCAGACAGATACACTTCTACAAGAATTAAACACATATAGAGTATCATCAAAAAATTCTCACTTATTCTCTTACACACACACACACACGTACACACACACACACACATATATATATATATATATATATATATATATATATATATATATATAAGCGAGATAAGACATTGATAGAATTCAGATGAAAAATCCTGATAGATATTACTTGAAGTAATAATTTTAAGGAGATCCTAGCCAAAAAGCGTCCATTCACAGCTGAACATTTTGCTAACTTTTTTGCATTTCCTCTGATGATAAAAGCCATTGTTGAAAATCCGTGGATTAAGGAAATTAAAATAACCCCTTCTATATATTCACTTTGTCAAGCAATAAATTCTTAAATCGAATATATGTCTCTATATGTTGTTTTTTTTTAGAATTTAAAATTTAACCACGAAACTTATATTATATATATATATATATATATATATATATATATATATATATATATATATATAACTACTTCATTTACTCATATAAACCTAATATACGAAAGTATAGATTTATACGTAAACTTTAAGTATTTACTTCAAAAGTGCTCAATACGTAGGTAGAGCTAGTTAGTAATTTATAAAATATATATGGCGATTAAGCCATATATATTTTATAAATTACTATATATATATATATATATATATATATATATATATATATATATATATATATATATATATATATATAAGGAAAAAATAGAAACTGGAATCTTAAAGAGAAGTCAATCATACCAGTTATTATAGGTGCCACCAAGGCTTATGAAGAAGAACCTAACTAATATTCCTGGTGAACCAAGTGCTAAAGCAATCCAGACAATTGCACTTAAGGAAACAACGAGGATACTAAAAAGAGCTCTCGGTTGGGTTCAATATAAAAAAAACAGTGCAATGTTGGCGGCTGGTTTGGCTGCCCCATACTCAGCGTTACAATCTTCAAAGGAAGAAAACTTTTGAAAAAGCATACACATGTGAGCTTCACATGCTTACACATATTAACAACAGGCCACTATCCCCCCCCCCATCACACACAAAATAAGCAAATCCTGAAACATTGTACGGGTACCATTTTTTAATTTCCGATTTCGAAGCGGTTTAGCGAACCTTACATGATGCTATTTTTTATTTTTTTATGCGAAGAACTGCTCAAAATACCAAAATAAAATATAATAAATTAAACACAGCATCGTTTTTATGCTTCTTACGCCTCCCATAACCTTGAAAACAGTATATATATATATATATATATATATATATATATATAGAGAGAGAGAGAGAGAGAGAGAGAGAGAGAGAGAGAGAGAGGGGGGGGGAGAATGAGAGAGAGAGAGCCATGCACATACATTACTGTTTGAAATAATACAGTACTTTTAAAACTTTATTTTATAACGGGATTTTTTTTAAAATCTTTTTTATGCTTTTTTAACATTTACTTTTAATGTGGGCGATTTAAATTACTTACATATTTTCCTAGAATTGGCTAGATTTCGATCATATTGCGTATCTTGTCCGCATAGGTGTTCGACTATGAGAGAAAGATAGAGAGAGCGAGCGCGCGAGGGAGAGTTGTGAAGATATAAAGAGAGAGAGAGAGAGAGAGAGAGGGGGGGAAGCGAGAGCTTCTTAGTGACACTCAATATGGTTTCCGTTCTGCTAGATCTACAGCAGATGTCCTTACAGTTATATCGCATAGGATTAGCAAATCTCTCGACGGTGGCAATCTTTCTAGGGCAATTGCTCTTGACATATCTAAAGCCTTTGATAGGGTATGGCATAAAGGTTTACTTCATAAGATCGCTAGCTATGGCATAGCTGGAAAAGTCTTCTCAATTATTAAATCATTTCTTTCTGATAGGTTCATAAGAGTAGTAGTTGAGGGACAAAAATCAGAAGCTCACAGTATTAATGCCGGTGTCCCTCAGGGATCCATCCTGGGCCCAACTCTTTTCCTGATCTACATTAATGATCTTCGAAATCATATCCTTACATCATTTGTAGACATTTATGCTGACGACACTACCATTTATGGTACCACATCTAAGACAGTAAACGACCAAGTTCTGTCCAATTCTCTCTCCTCTGATCTTGAGCACGTAGTACAATGGGGAAAGGAGTGGCTGGTTACTTTTAATGCATCTAAAACCAAGCTTCTCTCTTTACATCATCAACATTCTAATCCACATTTGTCATCAATTGAAATGAATGGCTCTCGTCTTCAGGAGGCCTCGTTTTGACAAGCTTCTGGGCTTGACCATTACTCCTGATCTTAAATGAAACACGTATATCAAATCTGTTGCCAAGGCCGCTGGAAAAATGGTGGGATCTTTCTATCGATCCGGTAGATATCTCACTGCTGATGCTATTCTCTATCTATATAAGAGCCAGGTACGTCCAAGGGTGGAATACTGTTGCCACATCTGGGCAGGAGCTGCTAGAAAGGACTTGTCCTGCCTTGATAGAGTTCAAAATAGACTTCGTGGCCTCGTAGGAGATGTCCTTTTCTCCTCCCTGCAACCTCTATCTCACAGAAGAGATGTTGCGAGTTTGTCTCTGATGTATCGTTATTTTCATGGAAAGTGTTCAACTGAGCTTCAATCTATGGTCCCCCCTCGCCAAACTTTCACAAGAAACACTCGTCTAGCTGTAAACACTATCAATAATTTCCCCCACTCTTTATCTGTGCCTAAACCTAAACGTAGATTCCATGAACAAAGCTTCTTTCTTAGAACTGCACGCCTGTGGAATTGTCTTCCGTTTTCCTGCTTTCCGGCTGACTACAATATGGTTGTGTTCAAGTCTAAAGTTAATAAGTTCTTGATGAGCCGTTCCATGTAAGTTATCAAATTTACCAAATTTTCGTTACTAATGATTACCATATTGACCAATTTCTACTGTACACTCTTTAACCCTTATCCTTGAGTGGCCTCTGGGCCTTGATAATGTGGTGATGCCTATGTAAAAAAAAAAAAAAAGATACAAAAAATAAAAACTGGAGCACATATTGTTCGCCGTGTAATGATATTTTTATGCCGAAGAAAAAACAACAAATATTTCACGTCAATATTATCTACAACAGTTTTTATTTTCTCTCTCTCTGTCTCTCTCTCTCACACACACACACACACTTTGTATGTATATATATATATATATATATATATATATATATATATATAAGTAAGTCTTTGAATTTTCAACAAAATTGTACACTATATATGCTCTGCAGCTATTAAATAGTTTCGTTATTTATTATTTCTTTCAATCCTTTGAGATGAGGCTTCATAATTTGAGTTGGAAGAAATATATACAAAGAGAGAGAGAAAGAGAAAGGGAAAGAGAGAAAGAGGGATATATATCCCTCTTTCTCTCTGACTGTTTTTTTAAATAATAAATCTAGACCCGTTAAACGAAAACGGTATACATTGAAAGTAACGATATTTCAAAAACAAACTTAAAAATATATATATATATTATATATATCCCTCTTTCTCTCTTTCCCTTTCTCTCTCTCTCTCTCTCTCTCTTTCTCTTTCTCTTTTTCTCTCTCTCTCTCTCTTTGTATATATTTCTTCCAACTAAAATTATGAAGCCTCATCTCAAAGGATTAAAAGAAATAATAAATAAGGAAACTAATTTGTACAAATGTATATTTTTAATTCAGTAATCACAAAATAATATCCGCCACAAAATAAATACCAATTAACCTGCGTACAAATGTTTATTATCTTATTGCCAAGTAAACGACTTGCAAGAGTTTCTTCAATGGAATATCCCATTTAATACCTTAAATGACTTTTAAAAAACAATAGAGCATCCCATAATCTAACAAGGCCGATAGCCATTAGTCGCGTGCTCTCCTGTAATGAATGAATACGTGAATGTAGGATTGACATGAAATTCTTAAAGATAAACTAAAATGACCGAAAAATGGCTGAAATGACTTAAATAAATAAAAAGTAAATGACTTAGAATGGCTTTAATGAACTTAAGGATGCATTGAATGATCTTAAGAATGACTTTTATATCATAAAAATTATTTGATTTAGGGAATTTGAAACGTTATTTTCGTATTCGGGAACCCCGAAAACCAATAAATAGTGGTATAATAAACATAAAAAGAAATAAAAGTATATGTGTTACGGACCGACCGACCGACCGACTGAGTGACTTATAGAGTTGCTTTCACACGACCAAAAAAAACTATTCTGTGGTATGCATTTAAAAAAATATATATTCTCCGTCGGTCGGTTGGTCCATAACACATTTACTTACTAGTTACAAACAAGTGCAGCATCGGTTAAGAACTGATAATACACTTTGATCTCATCCATATGACCAAGGAAAAGTTACATTAAAAGTTTCAGAAAAGTCTAATGGATAGGTAAAAATTTATGGGGCAAAAAGTGTCATTATTTGCAATTTTGGTACATTTGTTACCTCTTATGAGCCCCTTGGAATGCTGAATACCAGTGACAATGGACAAACTATGCAGTTTTACACCGTAACACATGTATATTTGAATTCAGCACCATGGGAGAGCACTATATAAATATACATATCAAGTTTTTTTTATTGAGAAATATGAAAAAAGGCCATTTTTAGCACTAAAAGTCCCCGAGGGACGCGAAGCAGAATTTTGCTAGGGTCACCCATACTGAATTTATATTAAGAACAATGCCCTGCGCATTTTGGACAAGTTTAAGACAAATCTAATGGATAGGTCAAGATTATGGGGCAAAAAGTGTCACTTTTTGCAATTTTGAAAAAAAAAGGCGTTTTCAGCACAAAAAATCCACGAGGGACGCAAACCAGACTTTCGCCAGGGCCACCCATACTGAATTTATATTAAAAACAATGCACTCCACATTTTGGGCAAGTTTCAGAAAAATCTAATGGATGGATCAAATGTTACTGAACAAAAAGTGTCATTTTGGGCCATTTTTGACCCCTTTTGAGCCCCTGCGGGCAAAACAGGATTTTTCGAAAAAAAAAAAATTTTTTTTACTATGCACGTTTATATATTAAAATATAATTTGTGACAAAATTTCCGGAAAAACTAATGGACGGTTATCTGTAAATCATCCGGACTAACGGACAGAGTGACCCATTGAAAACATAGGTCTCTCTCTCTGGTAATTCGGGAGACGAAAATGTAACTCCATACCCTATACTTAAAAAAAAATAAAATGTAAAAGTGTTACAGACCGTCCGATGGAGTGACTTGCATGCGACTAAAAATGCCTTAGCATGAAAGGGTTTCCCCTTCCATTGCCAAGGAAAAGTTACAAATGTAAGTGCATCTGTTAAGAACATATACTACACTTTGATCTTAGCATGTGGCCAAGGAAAAGTTACAAACATAAGTACAGCATGTAGTAAGAACAGATACTACACTTTGATATTGGCCAAAAGACCAAGAATAGGGTATTTATTTGCTCCCCTACCGAGCAAATTAGGCGCACGGCCAATTTTAAATGTGAGGAGTGAAGGCGAAATGGAGACCAACACCCCGGGGAGTAGGGGAGCTGGATAGTGACAATTGGTATGAACGGTTCCCCCTACACTGACCAATGTCTTATATGTGGGGTTGGTATTTATTTGCTCCCCCACCGAGCAAATTAGGCACAAGGCCGATTTTTAATGTGAGGAGTGAAGGGAAAATGGGAACTAACTCCCCGGGTAGTAGGGGAGCTGGGTAGTGACAATTGGTATGAAGGTTTTCTCCTACAATGATCAAGGTCTTATATGTGGGGGAAACCCACATATGGTCTTTGCTTGCAGCATCTGCCGGAACAGATGGTATTTATTTGCTCCCCCACCGAGCAAATTAGGCACAAGGCCCATTTTTAATGTGAGGAGTGAAGGGAGGGGGAAGGGAAAAAGGGGACCAGCTCCCGAGAGGTGGGAAATGGGAGCTGGTTAAAGGTCAGGCATGTGGGGTTGCCCCCACATCTGGTCTTTGCTAGTCATAGCTAGTCATAGCTTGCAGTATCTGCCGGAACAGATGGTATTTATTTGCTCCCCCACCGAGCAAATTAGGCACAAGGCCAATTTTTTATGTGAGGAGTGAAGGGAGGGGGAAGGGAAAGGGGGGACCAGCTCCCGAGAGGTGGGAAATGGGAGCTGGTTAAAGGTCAGACATGTGGGGTTGCCCCCACATCTGGTCTTTGCTAGTCATAACTAGTCATAGCTTGCAGCATCTGCCGGAACAGATACTATACTTTGATCCCGGTCCGAAGGCAAAGACAAAAAAGCTAAGAACAGCATCTATTAACAACAGACCTTTGATCTTAACCAAAAAAGCCAAGCACAAAAGTGTTACGGACAGACCGACCGACCGACGAATGGGTGATAAGTCATGAAAAAAACAAAAAAAAACGATGTGCACTGCCAATCATAAAGCCATATTAAGTCTGTATGCTAAAAGTAATGTTATACATTGGTACCCTACGCCAGTAAGTAGAGATTATGTTTACTAGTTGAATTTTGGCAAGGATTACATAAGTACATGTCAGGATAATCTAGCGACAAACGGAAATAGACTCAGTGCACCTCGTGTGAGTAAGACGAGGGGGGATCATAGATTAGCACCCTAGAACGAACAAGATAGAACATCAGGTATCGAATGATATTACATAGATATTACATCCCGTGTTTGGAGGACAGATAGAGTTTCCAAAACAGTTCGAGCCAGGACGCGTCACAGATAGGATATATAATGTAGAAACTGTGGATGAAACAATCAAGTGTTAAATTCGACACGCTGTTGGCAAAATCTCGCTACTCCAAAACTTGACGCTCTGCTGTTAAAACTCAACTCTAGAACACGACGCGCTGCTGACAACACTTGCTACTATGAAATCCAAATCCAAAATCAAACCAGTCTCTGAAAAATCAGGCTTTTCATATCCAACTAGAAGTATCTCATATGTGACAATATCGCAAGCGTGTAAAGAGAAAGGGCGGCCATTTTTTGTTCTTCATTCTTTTTTGTCTGCACGGAACTCTACAGGCTGCACACAAACAGATTTGTACTAAGTTTTTAAACGTTTGATCACAGAAGAGCAACTTTGAAAACTTAAGTGAATATTTCCTCGAGACTGTTCGCCCGTCGCTCATTAACTAAGAATAGGTTAATTTTAGTTTCTCTTTTAGTTTAGTATTCCCCGCCCTCTTGAAAGAACTTCTCTCCCTAATAAAACATTTGAAACGCCCAACACGTGTAATTTTTTTTTCATACATGAGTTTTATTCGCCTAAGTGTATCAACAGCCCCTAGTGGACGCTACAACACAGGGAACGGCACACATGGAAAAGTGATGATAAAAACAGAAGACCAGCAACGACCGCGCACGTATGTAAAAAGACCTTTATTTTTTAACTTTTTTCTTCATCATTCACTGGAGTTAACGCACATACGTACAGGTGTGCGTTTGTGTTAACAGATTACGGTTTGTTTAACAGTTTGTTAGCTTAATGTTGTTTCAGATGTTACTGTTTTTTAAAATGTTACTGTTTTTTTTAATGGTATTATTGTTAAAAATTTTGATGTTGTTTAAAATGTTAATGTTTTTTAATGTTAATGTTGCTAAAAATGTTAATATTGTTAAAAACGTTACTGTTGTTTAAAATGTAAATATTGTTAAAAATAATTATGTTGCTAAAAATGTTAATGTTATTTAAATGTTAATGTTGTTAAAATGTTAATGTTGTTTAAATGTTAATGTTGTTAAAAATATTCATGTTGTAAAAATGTTAATGTTGTTAAAAATGTTATTGTTGTTTAAAATTTAAATGTTGTTAAAAATATTAATGTTGCTAAAAATGTCAATGCTGTTTAAATATTCATGTTGTTAAAAATGTTAGTGTTGTTTAAAATGTTAATGTTGTTTAAAATGTTAATGTTGTTTCAAATGTAAATGTTGTTTCAAATGTAAATGTTGTTTAAATGTTAATTTTGTTTAAAATGTTGTTAAAATGTAAATGTTGTTAAAATATTACAGTAGTTGTGTTCTATAATTGCTCTTAATCAATATCGTTACGATTGGCGTTCCAAAATCAATGTCTCCTATTTATATTATATAGTGGCTTCATGCCTTGTCTGGAGCGCTTTCCATAGACATGAAATAATGGAAATAATTTTAGCACTAATAAACGAATCTCCTTATTAATTATTTGATTTTATTTATAATGCTAGTACCACAAACAATACAATTATATTTCGTCAATTTCACTTGAGTTAGACTTCAGAAATACAGTCACCCCTTCCCTGGGACTTACCCTTAATTTATATATGAGATAGATATAGACGCCAGGTGTACAATTGTACAATTAAAGTTTTTCTGTATCTATCAAACGTTGAATTTGTTAAGCAGTGAAGAACACTATCTCTTCCTCCTCAATTAAACCAACTGACCAAGTTATATTTTTATTGTTGTCTATTCTTTGATTTCTCTGATTCCAAGACAAGAATTCATCTGTTCTGGGGGTATGCTGTTATTTCAATACACATCACTGGAATAGACGTTTCATTCTCTGCATGAGCCAAAGATATTTTATATGAACTCCGAATATTATTAGGTTGTTGCATAAGTTCCCGCCGTTTTTGTTTTGGTTTTGGGTTTGTTTGTTTTTAAGAAAATCAAAGAATTTTAACAGCAAAATGAGTTCGAGTGGGACCCAGGCACCAAGTTTTTGTATAAGAAATAAAATATAAACTTGATAAGAATAAGAACATAAGGAAACAAAGCAATAGTTAGATTTGTTTAATTTCATGCAAAATGGATAAAAACAAAATTTTTACTTAGCTTTTTATGGCTTGGACATTAGAGACCAAAACAGGCTGGTTAATTCTCCTGACCCGGTCGAATGGCGTTTGTGATACCGAGATGCTAATCTATTCAGGAGGGAACCGGGGGGAGCTGATTTAGGGGTATGGTCACTTAGTGAAAAGTGTCTTTTCATTTTCGGGGTTAGGGTTAGGGTACCGTCAATCTATCTTTCTTTGCATGCATATATCGTTTTCAGAAATAGCAATGCTTAAGAACAAACACGCCTTTCAAATAAAGGTGATGAAAATAAATATCGCGTCGACTAAAGATGACATGAATTTGTCGCAAAATCACACTCTATCTTTTAATCTAATTCTCGATGTGTCTGTTGGGCATCTTCCTTCAAAAGAACCTGAGTTGGTCTTCGTCTATCTTGATTGGCCTTCCGGGACGAGAAGTGTCATTAAGGTTAAAAAATACCATGTTGGAATCTGGTAAACCAATCTCGAGTAGTTCTCTCAGCTATAGCGTTTTCTCCATATACGCCAGAAATATTCTTGGTCACTTCACTCGTTTTTTGACCTCGATCAAAGGCGAAAAGGAGAGAATATCGAAAATGTGATTTTGTTTTATCTACTTGACAATCCATTTGACGGTTCTGAAAAACGAGAAAAATTATATGAGCAAAGAACGATGACTATTATCTTGTAGAACAGAATACTTTCTAATGATATATTACACTTTGCCAAATATAAAAACATGTTTTAGAACGAATTTTTTTATGAAATGGCGGGAAGTAATACAACAACCTGATATATTACGTTTGATATTTGATCAAAGTTTACGTGTGGAGTTAGATATCCTCATGCTCTGTTTCGTTGGTGAGCCCTTGTACAAAAGGAACGAAGCCACTGAAGGATGATATTTAGTAGATAACTCTAACTCTTTTCTTTTCACTTTTCTTATCATTTTTTCTGGTTTTGATGGGGCATCTTACCGGGTTTCAAATATTCACTTGGTATATGTAGGGTCAAATATCATAAAGTCAGATTGTCTTGCCAGATATTGTACAGATAGACCGATGATATTCGATTATGGTATTTATCAGGTATTCAAACTAATTACTAAAAACTATTTCCATTCAAGTCTTATGTAAACAAGTTCTTGTTGGGTCTTTCCCTTAAATAATCAAATTATACTCAATTTTCACCACTAACGATTACTACGCTGTTATACCGTTGACCACCGCCTACCCTTGAATCATTATCCTCAAATAGCCTTCGAGCCTTGATAAGTGGTGACTCATTTGTAAAAATATATGGAGGCGCACGCGCATGTCTGTATGTGTGTGTGTGTGTGTTTATAATATTTATCGTGTTTTTCTTCCCTCTTTCGCAATCAGAGTGGAACAATAATCGATTAGTGACTTTTCTAATTATTCACATTGCTTTAATGTTAATAAACGTGAAAATTTCCACACGCTCATCAGAGATGCGTGAATTATCTCAAATACACTAAACGTAGAAACGTTATTTTCGTATTCAGAAATCCCGAAAACCAATAAATAGTGGTATAATAAACATAAAAAGAAATAAAAGTATATGTGTTACGGACCGACCGACCGACTGAGTGACTTATAGAGTTGCTTTCACACGACCAAAAAAAAACTATTCTGTGGTATGCATTTAAAAAAAAACTATTCTCCGTCGGTCGGTCGGTCGGTCGGTCCATAACACATTTACTTACTAGTTACAAACAAGTACAGCATCGGTTAAGAACTGATACTACACTTTGATCTCATCCATATGACCAAGGAAAAGTTACATTTTAGACAAGTTTCAGAAAAGTCTAATGGATAGGTAAAAATTTATGGGGCAAAAAGTGTCATTATTTGCAATTTTGGTACATTTGTTACATCTTTTGAGCCCCTTGGAATGCTGAATACCAGTGACAATGGACAAACCATGCAGTTTTACACCGTAACACATGTATATTTGAATTCAGCACCATGGGAGAGCACTATATAAATATACATATCAAGTTTTTTTTTATTGAGAAATATGAAAAAAGGCCATTTTTAGCACTAAAAGTCCCCGAGGGACGCTAAGCAGAATTTTGCTAGGGTCACCCATACTGAATTTATATTAAGAACAATGCCCTGCGCATTTTGGACAAGTTTCAGAAAAATGTAATGGATAGGTCAAAATTATGGGGAAATAAGTGTCATTTTTTGCAATTTTGGTACATTTTTGACCTCTTATGAGCCACTTTGAATGCCGAATAACAGTGACAATGGACAAACAGTGCCGTTTCACACCATAACACATTTACATTCAACAACATGGGAAACCACTAGATAGACATATCAAGTTTTTGTGGAGAAATATGAGAAACGCACCAGAAAAAAGACGTTTTCAGCACAAAAAATCCTCGAGGGACGCAAACCAGATTTTCGCCAGGGCCACCCATACTGAATTTATATTAAAAACAATGCCCTCCACATTTTGGGCAAGTTTTAGAAAAATCTAATGGATGGATCAAATGTTACGGAACAAAAACTGTCATTTTGAGCCATTTTTGACCCCTTTGGAGCCCCTGCGGGCAAAACAGGATTTTTCGAACAAAGAAAAAAAAAGTTTAACTATGCACGTTTATATATTAAAATATAATTTGTGACAAAATTTCCGGAAAAACTAATGGACGGTTATCTGTCACTCATCCGGACTAACGGACAGAAGAACCCATTGAAAACATAGGTCTCTCTCTCTGGTAATTCGGGAGACGAAAATGTAACTTCATACCCCTTACTTAAAAAAAAATAAAATGTAAATGTGTTACAGACCGTCCGATGGAGTGACTTGCATGCGACTAAAAATGCCTTAGCATGAAAGGGTTTCCCCTTCCATTGCCAAGGGAAAGTTACAAATGTATGCATCTGTTAAGAACATATACTACACTTTGATCTTAGCCATGTGGCCAAGGAAATGTTACAAACAAAAGTACAGCATGTAGTAAGAACAGATACTACACTTTGATCTTGACCAAAAGACCAAGAAAAGGGTATTTATTTGCTCCCCCACCGAGCAAATTAGGCGCAAGGCCGATTTTTAATGTGAGGAGTGAAGAGGAAATGGAGACCAACTCCCCGGGGAGTAGGGGAGCTGGATAGTGACAATTGGTATGAACGGTTTCCCCTACACTGACCAATGTCTTATATGTGGGGTTGGTATTTATTTGCTCCCCCACCGAGCAAATTAGGCACAAGGCCGATTTTTAATGTGAGGAGTGAAGGGAAAATGGGAACTAACTCCCCGGGTAGTAGGGGAGCTGGGTAGTGACAATTGGTATGAAGGTTTTCTCCTACAATGATCAAGGTCTTATATGTGGGGGAAACCCCACGTATGGTCTTTGCTTGCAGCATTTGCCGGTACAGATGGTATTTATTTGCTCCCCCACCGAGCAAATTAGGCACAAGGCCCATTTTTAATGTGAGGAGTGAAGGCAGAGGGAAGGGAAAAAGGGGACCACCAGCTCCCGAGAGGTGGGAAATGGGAGCTGGTGAAAGGTCAGGCATGTGGGGTTGCCCCCACATCTGGTCTTTGCTAGTCATAGCTAGTCCTAGCTTGCAGTATCTGCCGGAAGAGATGGTATTTATTTGCTCCCCCACCGAGCAAATTAGGCACAAGGCCAATTTTTAATGTGAGGAGTGAAGGGAGGGGGAAGGGAAAAGGGGACCAGCTCCCGAGAGGTGGGAAATGGGAGCTGGTTAAAGGTCAGGCATGTGGGGTTGCCCCTACATCTGGTCTTTGTTAGTCATAGCTTGCAGTATCTGCCGGAACAGATGGTATTTATTTGCTCCCCCACCGAGCAAATTAGGCACAAGGCCGATTTTTAATGTGAGGAGTGAAGGGGAAATGGGGACCAACTCCCCGGGGAGTAGGGGAGCTGGATAGTGACAATTGGTATGAAGGGTTGCCCCCACATTGACCAAGGTCTTATATGTGGGGTCGCCCCCACATATGGTCTTTGCTTGCAGTATCTGCCGGAACAGATTGTATTTATTTGCTTCCCCACTGAGCAAATTAGGCACAAGGCCGTTTTTTAATGTGGAGAGAGAGGGAGGGGGAGGGAATAGGGGACCAGCTCCCGAGAGGTGGGAAATGGAAGCTAGATAGTAACTGTTGGTCTGTAGGGTGATCCCTACATTGACCAAGGTCTGATATGTGGGGTTGGTATTTATTTGCTTCCCCACCGAGAAAATTAGGCACAAGGCCGATTTTTAATGCGAGGAGTGAAGGGGAAATGGGGACCAACTCCCCGGGGATTAGGGGAGCTGGATAGTGACAATTGGTATGAAGGGTTTCCCCTACATTGGCCAAGGTCTTATAATGGTCTTTGCTTGCAGTATCTGCCGGAACAGATGGTGTTTATTTGCTCCCCCACCGAGCAAATTTGGCACAAGGCCGATTTTTAATGTGAGGAGTGAAGGGAGGGGGAAGGGAAAAAGGGGACCAGCTCCCGAGAGGTGGGAAATGGGAGCTGGTTAATGGTCAGGCATGTGGGGTTGCCCCCACATCTGGTCTTTGCTAGTCATAGCTAGTCATAGCTTGCAGCATCTGCCGGAACAGATGGTATTTATTTGCTCCCCCACTGAGCAAATTAGGCACAAGGCCGTTTTTAATGTGAGGTAAAAACCAGCTCCCCTAAAAGGGGTCACTCTGGTTACCAAAAATAATAATTGTCCCAGTATAGAGGGTTTCCCCTCCATTGACTGGTACAAATTATCTTAAGTGCAGCATCTGCCGGAACAGATACTACACTTTGATCCCGGTCCGAAGGCCAAGACAAAAAAGCTAAGAACAGCATCTATTAACAATAGACCTTTGATCTTAACCAAAAAGGCCAAGCACAAAAGTGTTACGGGCAGACCGACCGACCGACGGATGGGTGATAAGTCATGAAAAAAACAAAAAAAAACGATGTGCACTGCCAATCATAAAGCCATATTAGGTCTGTATGCTAAAAGTAATGTTATACATTGGTACCCTACGCCAGTAAGTAGAGATTATGTTTACTAGTTGAATTTTGGCAAGGATTACATAAGTACATGTCAGGATAATCTAGCGACAAACGGAAATAGACTCAGTGCACCTCGTGTGAGTAAGACGAGGGGGAATCATAGATTAGCACCCTAGAACGAACAAGATAGAACATCAGGTATCGAATGATATTACATAGATATTACATCCCGTGTTTGGAGGACAGATAGAGTTTCCAAAACAGTTCGAGCCAGGACGCGTCACAGATAGGATGTATAATGTAGAAACTGTGGATGAAACAATCAAGTGTTAAATTCGACACGCTGTTGGCAAAATCTCGCTACTCCAAAACTTGACGCTCTGCTGTTAAAACTCAACTCTAGAACACGACGCGCTGCTGACAACACTTGCTACTATGACATCCAAATCCAAAATCAAACCAGTCTGTGGAAAATCAGGCTTTTCATATCCAACTAGAAGTATCTCATATGTGACAATATCGCAAGCGTGTAAAGAGAAATGGCGGCCATTTTTTTCTTCATTCTTTTTGTCTGCACGGAACTCTACACGCTGCACACAAACAGATTTGTACTAAGTTTTTAAACGTTTGATTACAGAAGAGCAACTTTGAAAACTTAAGTGAATATTTCCTCGAGACTGTTCGCCCGTCGCTCATTAACTAAGAATAGGTTAATTTTAGTTTCTCTTTTAGTTTAGTATTCCCCGCCCTCTTGAAAGAACTTCTCTCCCTAATAAAACATTTGAAACGCCCAAAACGTGTAATTTTTTTCATACATGAGTTTTATTCGCCTAAGTGTATCAACAGCCCCTAGTGGACGCTACAACACAGGGAACGGCACACATGGAAAAGTGATGATAAAAACAGAAGACCAGCAACGACCGCGCATGTATGTAAAAAGACCTTTATTTTTTAACTTTTTTCTTCATTCACACACATACGTACAGGTGTGCGTTTGTGTAAACAGATTATGGTTTGTTTAACAGTTTGTTAGCTTAATGTTGTTTCAGATGTTACTGTTGCTAAAAATGTTTTGTGTTTTTTTTAATGTTATTATTGTTAAAAATTTTGATGTTGGTTAAAATGCTAATGTTGTTATAAATATTAAAGTTGTTTAAAATGTTACTGTTTTTTTAATGTTAATGTTGTTTCATATGTTAATGTTGTTTCATATGTTTATGTTGTGTTAAATGTTACTGTTATTAATGTTAATGTTGTTAAAAATAATTATCTTGTTAAAAATGTTACTGTTGTTTAAAATGTAAATGTTGTTAAATATATTAATGTTGCTAAAAATGTTAATGTTGTTTAAATGCTAATTTTGTTAAAATGTTAATGTTGTTAAAAATATTAATGTTGTTAAAAATGTTATTGTTGTTTAAAATTTAAATGTTGTTAAAATATTAATGTTGCTAAAAATGTCAATGCTGTTTAAATATTAATGTTGGGAAAATTTTAGTGTTGTTTAAAATGTTAATGTTGTTTAAAATGTTAATGTTGTTTCAAATGTAAATGTTGTTTCAAATGTAAATGTTGTTTAAATGTTAATGTTGTTTAAAATGTTGTTAAAATGTAAATGTTGTTAAAATATTACAGTAGTTGTGTTCTATAATTGCTCTTAATCAATATCGTTACGATTGGCGTTCCAAAAGCTATGTCTCCTATTTATATTATATAGTGGCTTCATGCCTTGTCTGGAGCGCTTTCCATAGACATGAAATAATGGAAATAATTTTAGCACTAATAAACGAATCTCCTTATTAATTATTTGATTTTATTTATAATGCTAGTACCACAAACAATACAATTATATTTCGTCAATTTCACTTGAGTTAGACTTCAGAAATACAGTCACCCCTTCCCTGGGACTTACCCTTAATTTATATATGAGATAGATATAGACGCCAGGTGTACAATTGTACAATTAAAGTTTTTCTGTATCTATCAAACGTTGAATTTGTTAAGCAGTGAAAAACACTATCTCTTCCTCCTCAATTAAACCAACTGACCAAGTTATATTTTTATTGTTGTCTATTCTTTGATTTCTCTGATTCCAAGACAAGAATTCATCTGTTCTGGGGGTATGCTGTTATTTGAATACACATCACTGGGAATAGACGTTTAATTCTCTGCATGAGCCAAAGATATTTTATATGAACTCCGAATACTATTAGGTTGTTGCATGAGTTCCCGCCGTTTTTGTTTTGGTTTTGGGTTTGTTTTTTTTTAAGAAAATCAAAGAATTTTAACAGCAAAATGAGTTCGAGTGGGACCCAGGCTCCAAGTTTTTGTATAAGATATAAAATATAAACTTGATAAGAATAAAAACATAAGGAAACAAAGCAATAGTTAAATTTGTTTAATTTCATGCAAAATAGATAAAAAATTTTACTTAGCTTTTTATGGCTTGTACATTAGAGACCAAAACAGGCTGGTCAATTCTCCTGACCCGGTCGAATGGCGTTTGTGATACCGAGATGCTAATCTATTCAGGAGGGAACCGGGGGAACTGATTTAGGGGTATGGTCACTTAGTGAAAAGTGTCTTTTCATTTTCGAGGTTAGGGTTAGGGTACCGTCAATCTATCTTTCTTTGTATGCATATATCGTTTTCAAAGATACCAATGCTTAAGAACAATTTTCAGAGATAGCAATGCTTAAGAACAATTTTCAGAGATAGCAATGCATAAGAACAAACACGCGTTTCAAATAAAGGTGATGAAGATAAATATCGCGTCGACTGAAGATGACATGAATTTGTCGCAAAATCACACTCTATCTTTTCATCTAATTCTCTATGTGTCTGTCGGGCATCTTCCTTCAAAAGAACCTGAGTTGGTCTTCGTCTATCTTGATTGGCCTTCCGGGACGAGAAGTGTCATTAAGTTTAAAAAATACCATGTTGGAATCTGGTAAACCAATCTCGAGTAGTTCTCTCAGCTATAGCATTTTCTCCATGTACTCCAGAAATATCCTTGGTCACTTCACTCGATTAAAGACGAAAAGAAGAGAATATCGAAAATGTGATTTGTTTTTATCTACTTGACAATCCATTTAACGGTTCTGAAAAACGAGAAAAATTATATGAGCAAAGAACGATGACTATTATCTTGTAGAACAGAATACTTTCTAATGATATATTATACTTTGCCAAATATAAAAACATGTTTTAGAACGAATTTTTTTTTATGAAATGGCGGGAAGTAATACAACAACCTGATATTTTACGTTTGATATTTGATCAAAGTTTCCGTGTGGAGTTAGATATCCTCATGCTTTGTTTCGTTGGTGAGCCCTTGTACAAAAGGACCGAAGCCACTGAAAGATGATATTTAATAGTTAACTCCAACTCTTTTCTTTTCACTTTTCTTATCATTTTTTCTGGTTCTGATGGGGCATCTTACCGAGTGTCAAATATTCACTCGGTATCTGTAGGGTCAAATATCATAAAGTCAGATTGTCTTGCCAGATATTGTACAGATAGACTGATGATATTCGATTATGATGTTTATCAGGTATTAAAACTAATTACTAAAAACTATTTCCATTCAAGTCTAATGTAAACAAGTTCTTGTTGGATCTTTCCCTTTAATAATCAAATTATACTCAATTTTCACCACTAACGATTACTACGCTGTTATACCGTTGACCACCGCCTACCCTTGAATCATTATCCTCAAATAGCCTTCGAGCCTTGATAAGTGGTGACTCATTTGTAAAAATATATGGAGGCGCACGTGCATGTCTGTATGTGTGTGTGTGTATAATATTTATCATGTTTTTCTTCCCTCTTTCGCAATCAGAGTGGAACACTAATCGATTAGTGACTTTTCTAATTATTCACATTGCTTTAATGTTAATAAACGTGAAAATTTCCACACGCTCATCAGAGATGCGTGAATTATCTCAAATACACTAAACGTTGAAAAAATATTCATTTGGATTCATATTTATCTGAATGCTCCTGCTACTAGAAACAATGAGTTTATTGGCTGTCATGCACAGCTTGTCTAAAAACAATTCAGCACAAAGATAAAGATAACTAATGGAAATGTTAGTCGAATTTGCATCTAACTAAAAACTTAATACACATGTAACATACTACCGGGGAAATTCACAAAAGTTATTTGTTTATTTTTATTTTTATTTTATTTTATTTTTATTTTATTTTATTTCATTTTATTTTTACTTACCTGATTTATAGATACCTTAGTTGATAATTACGTTAACATACCGCTTCTCGACAGATCACCGAAGTTAAGCAACGATGAGCCTGGCCAGTAACAGATGGGTGACCATTTGAGATTTGCTAGGTACTGTATGTACCGCGCCGGGACATCAAAATTCCCAGGTTGGTATTTGTTGACGCGTTTAATTCACTGGGGAAAAATGCACTTTAAGTCTTCATTAAGATATGAAAAAAAGCTGAGTTTTTTTTGAGATGACGATTGGTTATTCGTATTATTTGGATTCATCGGACTACTGTTCTCATCTTCAGTGTGATTTTTATAACGTTTCGGTCGATGTAACCTCCGACCTTCTTCAGGGGTATCTTGTCGAACTCAGAAATGTTTAGCGTGCTCTTGTTCTCTTTTTGGGACTGGATAGACGTCCTAAGTAATTCGCAATTATATTTTACGCTCGCCCATACCGAGTATCGAACCTTCAACCTTTGGGAGAATATCACTTTTTACAATTGATTTTTCCAAGTACTCTAACCACTGCGCTACGGGTCCTTGCGTATTCGGTCATGGCCGACGGAGCGAGAGCAGGCTACTCCCGTGAAGTAAATAAAGGGGTCCGCTCGAAATTACGTCGAAATTCCCGAGTTCGACAGAAATATTCCTGAGTTCGACAAGATACACCTGAAGAAGGTCGGAGGTTATATTGACCGAAACGTTGTGAAAATCACACTGAAAATGAGAACAGTAGTCCGATGAATCCAAATAATAAAAATCTGATGTAAAATCTGCTCTGTTCTGTTCTGTTGCAGCTATTGCACCAACTGAGGTTAGCAGCTGTACCAAAAAGGGTGGTTGGTTCTGCACAAAGCCTTCACCACTATAAAACAAATCACGCGTGAATTTCCGAACAGCTTAGTTGCCGACGAGAGTATCACACAGATCAGAACCAAAACGTAGATTCCATGAACAAAGCTTCTTTCTTAGAAGTGCACGCCTGTGGAACTCTGTTCCGTTTGGCTGTTTCCCACCTGACTACAACCTGTATGCCTTCAAGTCCAACATAAACAAATTCCTGATGAACCGCCCCCTTAAGTAAGACACGTTATCAAATCTCAACACTAACCTACTGTACACGCAATAATCCTTATCCCCGAGTGGCTTCCGGGCCTTGTGGTGACCAATATATATAACGCAAGTTCTGTAATGGATAGAAATCTAAAACTTCATTTTATATAAACTGTGATCAATTGCTTCGCTCAAGATGCTGTGTCTGAGCAGGTGTTTGATTATTTATGTTTGTTTGTCTATATGTTAGGAAACTCAACTATTGATGGTATCTTCATTAAATTTTCACCAGCAATGTATCGTCTGGATATGGAATTACCCATTAAATGCTGTCAATCGTTTGAGTGGCATCCGCAGAATACAAATAAATTTTTAAACGCTAAACATGTGTCTATCTAGAAACTACATTGTCGAAAGTTCGGGGGAATAGCTTGAAGGTTAATTCATCAAACCATGTGTTCGTTTAGTAGTGTGTTTGGTTTCGACATTTATTTATTATTGTTTTTATCTGATCTTGTTTATACGGTGTAATCACATTGGCACACCAGTTCTCATCAAAGTTAAGCGACATTGACCCTATTCAGTACTAGATTCGGGCCTTACCAGGAGATGTATGTGAGATGGCCGTGGCACTTTTCTGCAAAAAAAACATAAATTTATTTTATGCATCTACGTATATACTATAATGCTAATAACTATATGTATAGTGAGAGAAATAGAAAAAAGAGAATAATATGTATGTATGGATGTATGTATGTATATGTGTGTGTTTATATATATGTGTGTATATTTATATATATGTGTATATATATATATGTATATTATAATTTCGCAATGAGACGTTGCGAGCCTGTCTTTGTTTTATCGCTATTTCCATGGCATGTGCTCGTCTGAGCTCCAATCCCTCGTTCCCCCTCGCCAATCTTTCACGAGAAACACCCGTCTGGCTGAAACTACTGTCAACAATTTTCCCCACTCTTTATCTGTGCCTAAATCCAAACGTAGATTCCATGAGCAAAGCTTCTTTCTTAGAACTGCACGCCAGTGGAACTCTCTGCCGCTTGCCTGTTTCCCACCTGACAACAACTTGGACGTCTTCAAGTCCAACATAAACAAACTCCTGACAAACCGCCCCCTTAAGTAAGGCACTCTATCAAAACCCCCAATACTAATGATTACTACAATACTATCTCATTGATTACTGTACACGCAATAACCCTTATCCCTGAGTGGCCTTCGGGCCTTGATAAGTGGTGACCTCCATGTAAAAAAAAAATAAAACAAGACAAAAATATATATCAGGTTTATAATGAGATGTATTTCTTCAGTGTTACGATCGTTTCTTAAACATAATTTCATTAAAAGATATTCCAAAATAGCTAATCATCAGACACAAAATACAACTAAATAAAAATATGCATAATTTCAAATATCTTTTGACGTTTAAGCTTTCCAAATGGTTACGAAACGATTTTAACACCGAAAAAATGCATCTTATAATAAACCTATTATAATATATCGTTGTCTTAGTTATTGCGAAATTATAAAATATGTGTTCGATTATTAATAGTGATAATGGTGCAGCTTAATTAACTGCGTTAATTAATATTGATTTTTGCTTAATTGGTATATATATATATATATATATATATATATATATATATATATATATATATATATTTAAAGTGATGTTTAAGTAGTTCCAAACAGAGAAAAAAATGTATATTTAAAAGAGTGTAGCCATCAACAATTGTGGGTTTTTTAGCCTTTTATCATTTTTTATTTTAAAATATTTTTATAGCGCGTTTCAAGCTTTGGTTCGCTTTCTTCAGATATTTTCGTGAAAAGGTTTTTTTTTTTAAATGGGAGTTTGAAATTTTATTTTTACATCTATTTAAATGTGTTTTTCAGAGTGATGTGGTCTCAGACATTCTGTCTCCAATAGTAAGTGTTGGTAGTGTCCGGTCAGAGTTAATTTCAAAGAGGAGGCTTTTGATCCATTTGGTTAAAGTTTTTACGTTTATATATATATATATATATATATATATATATATATATATATATATATATATATATTCTGAAGACGCTTTCAATAAAAAAAAATGTAAAAATAAAAATGAAGGATGCAGTTTAAATTCCCGGAAAAAAAGCGACTAGGTTCAACCTATCGCAGACTTAGCACCTACATAATCCGACTTCTAAGAATTTTATAATTACAAAAGAGAATTCATTTATATAAGGAGAAAGGAAAAAAGTCTTAACTAAAATTGTTAAATAGAAATAGTCTTAGCACTTGCATAAGCCGATTTCTCAAAGGTTTTAAATTTATAAGAGAATTTAACTATATGAGGATGAAAAGAGAAAACCTTAACTAAAATTTAAGAAATAGAAAACTGGGATCATCAGCTGCTTACCATCTAGCTGTTTCGGAGATTTAAAAACAGGGCAGCTGTTAAATGCATGGCTCTCCAGTGAATAATACCACTTCCCCAATAAGAAAGTATAGAATAATACGCTTACTATTTATACTGATATATAAATAAAATAAAAAATAAAAAATGAATAACGTCTGGTATCATCATCAGTTGGTAGCGATTGTAGCAAGACAAGTGCTTTTTTTGATAAAGTGTGGCATGGTGGTAGAACAATAGATTGAAACTCAGGCGAGCACTTTTCGTGAAAATAACAATAGAGAAGAGATAGGATCGTAACGTCTCTTCTGTGGGAAAGAGGTTTCTGTGAGGAGGGAAAAAAAGCATCAACCACTATGTTTCAAAGCAGGATCTCAATTCTGTCAAAGCCGGGGATGGTGCTTTGAGCAACGCAAATTCCATGGAGGAAGTTTCCCACACACACCCTAGAACTTCCCGATTATAAGACTCTGTTCCGCTAGCATGCTTTCTAACTGACTACAACATACTAGTCTTCAAGTCCAATGTAAATAAGTTTTTAATATCTCGCCTCGCCTTCTTAAATAATCATATTCTACCCAACTCCCATCAACAATCACTAAGCTGTCGTCTCAGTGACCACCTGACCCTTATCCTTGAGTTGCCTTTGGGCCTTGATAAACAACAATAAATGAATCTGGTATCTTATAAAATGATTAATCAAACAGGTACTTTTAATTTTTAGATGCAAAAGGAGGCGCGAAAAGAAGTATAACTTTAAAGAGAGCGTGGTTTAAATAGTGGCGGTAAATATTACGCTCCTTGCTCGGAAAATAGTGACATAGATATTCATTGTAGTTTATCATAGTGGCAATCAAGTGTGTCGCCATATGCCACTACCTGCACACTTTTTTATGGTTACCTTTCTAGCAGAAGCGCGCAATCTTGAATGTCCCATGTGTTACAGTTCAAAACAGATGTTCCTCTCAAATAAGTTCGCCATTTATTATTTACTTCCTTTCCTTTTTTTTATTGTCAATTGCAAACGTGTTGTATATGTGTGGAGGGGGCCAAAAAGTTAAAAGCCAGTAATGAGTTCTTTTATTAAATTTTCCTCTTCATTAAGCATATTTTTTTTTAAATCAACAGTTCAGGACAACGACCGGAGCAACTATTTCGCTTGGGTGAACCCATTTTTAACAAAACAATAATTCACAGGCTTGCACATGCTGTACACACACACACACACACACACACACACACACACACACATATATATATATATATATATATATATATATATATATATATAATTTAAAGGAGATTAGAACAATAGTCTAAAGAGCTAAGTGTATTTTAATGTAACAGTGAAATTAAATCCAAACTTTTTATTTCAATTTTTTCAGATTCATCTGCCTTACTTTTAATGCTAGGTTTATTTATGGTGTCTTTTAAATTCAATAAAAATCCTCCTAAATTTGCTGATGAGGAGACCGTGCTTACCAAAAAAACTATATATAATTGTTCTACATAACTTCATGTATACCACAATAAAAAGCACGGATTTCCGAAACGATCGTACAGATAATTGATTTTGTTGTTGTTCCTTCTTATGAAACTGATTTTTAATTTGATTAAAATTTGATTTTTAAATTAAAAAATTTTTTTTTAATTTTTAAATTATAAATCACATTACTTAATATATATATATATATATATATATATATATATATATATATATATATATATATATATATATATATATATATATATAAATGTAACTCTTGGTTCGTTCGCAATTAATAGTCTAAAAACCCACTGGACGGATGGCTTCCAAGTTTTGGTATAATATGTTTACTATATCCATGTGTGTTTTTATATATTTCTTTTTAATTATAACATTATACTTAATTTTTCTATGATAAATAGGTGGTTTTCTTTGTACCGATAGGCCATTTTTTTTATTTAGGGACAATTATTTATTACCGCTTCCTGTCACGTGACCAGTGTTTCCAATTTAGCGGTCTTCCTGCTAGATCTGGAGATTTCGTTTTCAATGTAGCGGGGAATTCTAGAAAATCTGGAGATATTTGGCACCCACACACCCGCAATTTTAGGTTAAAAAATAAAGAAAAGCGCTTGAAAATACTTTAAAACATAAAATAAACTCATTCATGTAAGTAAAAAACAGTAGCATTTATTGCCTTTGGTAACATGCATTGATTATTTGTTTTGTTTTTCACCTTTTTTTTCGGCTAACTATTCTTAAATCTCGCTATAAAATCGATTTTTCCAAGTACATTTTAGGTGGAGGGCATTCCAACCTCCGAAGTTTAGTTTAAAATACGATCTAAGCAATCCCGCTTAATTTAGAAATATTTAGTCGAAAATTGTAAAAAGCAAGAAACAACAGCAAAAAAAAACTTATACCAATACAGTAGAATTTAATTATCTACCAACCTAAATACTTTTAACATGCTAAAACAAAGTTTTTTGTTTTTTTATTTTTCTAATTTCAAAATATGTTGCACCATTATTGTGATGTTTAATTTGCAGTATATTTCAATTTAACTTTTATTATAAAAAGTTTGAGTGTATGATTTGTTTCCTGCAAAACAAAACAAAAAATACCCTCTCTGAAAAAACAGGTAAAACTAGCTGATAAAATATGTAAGCCTTCTGGGGAGCTAACCGCTTCAATATAATGTCAGAAGCATATAGTGAGAAAACACGGAACATTTCATATATTGAATATACTATATTTATAATTTTTTATGGTAGGAAGTTAAAATATGCAGTTGGGGGGATTAGCTATTTTTGAAAATTTCAGATGATAAAAGTTAAAAATCTAGCGATTTTCTGGAGATTTCTTTCTCCTGATCTCGCGGTTTTTTTAAAATCTCAGTTGCCAACACTGCATCACTAAAAGGATATTTTGGTCTCAACACTACAGGCTTAATGTAAACAGAATGTGTTTACGATATCGGTGAATTTTCAATGAGTTTAATCACATGATTATTGATAATGTAACCATGTGATTGAAATTTAATTTTAATTAATCACACGTGGTCGCTTTCCTATCAAATATTCATCGAAAAATGGTAGGTATAGACAAAATGAATGCCAACGCTCAAAGTGTATAAACATTTTGACCCCTCCCTTTACTTAAAAATTTACCAAAAATCAGGAAATTAACTAATTTTAATGAAAATGGCAGTATTTATCAAATAATGATCACAAAATATAATGAACTGATTATTTTTACTTAACTCTTAGTGAAAATGTTTTATTTTGTTTAAACAAAAAAATACCTTTACTAAAGTTATGGTTTGCAGTAGTAAATAAAAAATGCAAGAACTTATTTTTGCTTTTTGTATATAAATAAAGCATCGTAATTTGTAACAATAAAAAATAATTTTTACAGTAACATTACGAAAAAAGCCCCAAAAGTCCGTATTAATGAATTCGATATAACTCGAAGAAAAATGAATTTCTCGCATACTATTCAGGAAATTAAAGATTCAATTAGATTCCTATTTCAGTCACCTAAATTATTTAGGGTGAAATGAGTTTATGAATTTATAGCCAAACCTAAATATTTTTTTAACTTAAAAAATAGCATTAATACAGTAAGTTAGGTAAAATTTGTATAGAATGCTCTGCTTTACGGTTGTTGTAAAAATGGAACGGAAATGTGAATTTCGTTCCCTTTTAAATTCGGTACATTTTTACATTACGTCCAACTCATCGATCACATTCGACACGTCAACTTTTATAGCTTTTCGGGTATGCTGGCAAGGTTAGGAGTGTATATTCCGAAAGCCGTTCTTAACATGGGTAGATTAGTAGGTGCGTCAGAAATTTCGTGAATAATTCTACCCTGTCTTTCCAAGCTTATAACTCCTCGAAAAATGTAACTCAAGCCCTAACTTTTTTTCAATTAAAGAAGCAAGGACGAAGGTTTCATAAAAAAAAACAACAACGTGGGTTTTTTTTTAAAAAAGGTTTTAAACTTCGGACTTTATATGTAAATTTCTAAAAAACATTACTTTTTTGTTTTAAATTTGAATATATTATTTATTGACCTTTTCTCTTAAATTTGTGGTATATAACATTTTGGTGAGTAAATTATTTACTTTTTAATAGACATTTCAAAATGGGAGCCGTGAATTATTCGAGCCTCTGTCTTTCCAAGATTATAACTACTCGGAAAATGTAATTCAAGCCCTAATTCTTTTTTCAATTAAAGGAGCAAAGACCAAGGTTTCATTAAAAAACAAAAGAAAAAACAAACAACGTGGTTTTAAAAAAAGGTTTTAAACTTCGAACTTTACAGGTAAATTTCTAGAAAAACACTACTTTTTTGTTTTAAATTTGAATATATTATTTATTTACCTTTTCTCTTCAATTTGTGATATATAAAACTTTGGTGAGTAAATTAATTATTTACTTTTTAATAGACACTTGAAAATGGGGGGGCGTGAATTAAAAAAACGTTTGTCTAAAATATTATATTCGGTTTATTGGAAAGAGCATAAAATTTCACATTGACCCTGAAAATATCGTAAAAATAGAATCAATAGAAAAATTTTGATAGATTTTTAAAGTTTAAAAATTGAAAAATATTGAGTTCGTAAAATTCATTACTGTTTTTTAAAAAATAAAAAATATATATTTCTATTACTTTTAAAACAACTTTAATAGTTTATTTTGGAAGTATAATCCATAAAGAAAATAAACAACCCACTTTTAAAGGAGAAATTACGAGTTTTTTTTATATTTTATTCGCAGTTTTGTGATAGGGGTGTCAAAAATTCCTACCAAAATCCTGATACATCTACTAGATTGGAGTGTTTATTCGTTGTAAACGTACCCGACAACCTATAAATGTCGACATTTCCAATGTGAATGGTAAGCTGAACTTATGTAAAAAATAACAAAAAGATATACCAAACTGACTTTTTCGTTAAAAAATGGAATTATTTCCCTTTCGTTATTAACTTTTTTTTTAATATTTTGTGTTTTATATACATAAAGTACAATTGCTGAATGTTACTGTTTTGATTATATTCGTTGGGGGGGTACAATTAACAAATTAAGAAAGATTAAAACGGAGCAAAATTTAAGTTTCCATTCCATTTTGACAACAACCGTAAAACAGCGCATACTCAGCAAGTTTTATCGTAATTGATAAGCATAATGTTGAAACACTAAATCAGCATTTTATTTATTTTTCTGCATAATTAATGATGGAAGTATTTTTCTGTTTATTTTCTGAACATCTGTTAAAAAATAATAATTTGTACATTCTCTTGAAGAAAAGAATCAAACTTTTCTCTACTTTCACATAACTATTTACAGTGTTCATGTAAATCATTCATATGTTCTTTTTATAATAAAAATTCCGTTTTAAAAGAGAAACGTTTACTGCCAAATTTCTTTTTTTTAAAAAAAGTGCAAGTTTTCCTGAAAAAAAACAAACTTTCACCTAACAATTTATGGTAAAAAATTTATCTTTTTTGGGGGAAAAAAATAACAACTTTGATTGATTAAAACATTGCAAAAAAAAAAGTAAATAAACGAACAAAATGCAATTTTTCTTGAGGAATGTGTTCCATTTTAACAAACTGAGCCACAGCAACGCGTGGCCGGATACAGCTAGTATATATATATATATATATATATATATATATATATATATATATATATATATATATACCCCACAATTTTATTATACCATCCTTATTTAAGTTAAAACATACTTATCAAAGTATTCTTATGTACATCTATATCAAAAACACTTGTAAACGGTTTTTTTTTTAATTTTTTAATTTTTTATTTCCATACTTTGTGGACCAGGCGCGAACGCAGACCTCACAGTTTTAATGAACCACTGTTCTGCTAGATCAAACATACCCATTCCTGTGTCTCAATACATCTTCTATCATTATATTTAATCAGTTTTTTTTTAAATAGTCAACTATATAGGAGCCTATTCGTGACCAGACACACACACACATACACGTACACACACACATTCAGCTTTTATATATATATATATATATATATATATATATATATATATATATATATATATATATATATATATATAATAAAAATTGCAATTAAATTTACCAAAATGATCCAAGATGGTAAAATTAAAGTATATTATAAATATTAAAGAATTAATATTTATAAAATTATCTCAGCCAGATGTAAAAGCTCCATAAAACCAAATAGGAAATAGAGCTTATAATATGAGCAAACAGTTAATAAAATATGTTAAAAAACACTTTGAAATGAGTTAAAAACTTATTTAATCTGAAAAGGAAACACTAGATAAATGGATAGTCCTTAATCCGCGGAGTTTCGAAGAAATACTTTCCTTCTCATCAGAGGATAGGAATTAGCAAAACGCGGGATCGGATTTTGCATGCAAAAGTATTTGATGAAACAACAAGTAAGTCAAAGATCTTACTTGAAAACAAAAAAGTGAAGCAGAGGGAATATGGTGAAGAAAAAGGTGATTACACATGAATGGATAGTCTGGTGGAAGATAAATAATCCAGTGACGGTAAAATCCAAATGTAAAACTTCAAGAAAGTTAAAAGAATTTCCATTTGCACAAGTAAAATCCAAGGAAATATATATATATATATATATATATATATATATATATATATATATATATATATATATATATATATATTAGTGTTGGGACGATTTATCGGACTCGAGAATTGGAAAAATCGTAACTTTTTGGATTATCGGAATCGGAATCGGTATCGGAATTGGAAAAATTACAACCTAATTTCTGATTCCAAACCGATTCTTTTAAAAAAATTTTTATAATAAAAAATGAAACAAGCACAAAGTGTTTTATTTTATTAGAAGTTGTTCATTTACAACAGAAGACTGAGACGGGACCACAGAATATAAATCTATAAATAAAAAGGACCATTAATAACCGCTCAAAATTGAAAATCTAACAAACGCTGGTAGAAACATGAATAAATGTTAACAATCGATGGAAAATGTTATGCTGTACGAGTATTTTGTTCTGGATTTTTCCTTGCTACTGGACTCAAGCAGTGCTGATTCAGGAGAAGTGCGGTTAGGGATTGTGCAACCCTTGCCTCACAATTACACGCGCAGCTGCCCCTACAGTAGGTATCCTTTGTCTTTCGAGACTGAACGGAGGCATCGAAATAAACTTGAGAAATTAAAACTCTCGCCGGAAGTCATATTACTGATGAAGTTTAATATCAGGAAAAGGATCTGACCAAACACCGTTTGCTGCTAACTTTCAATAATTTGCTGTTCTGGTTTGCCAATGTTTAATAGATTCTCTTTGCTTTTGTTTTGTTTATGTTTGTTTATGTTTTTCCCCAATTTGCAATTATAACTGTTTTGTTGTGAAAGAAAATGAGCTATCACTAGCAGGGAGACCCGACGTTGCCCGAGATTAAATGATGATCCACGAATGTTTCACACTCCCATATTTTTATTTTATTTTATTTATTTTATTTTTTTTTTTTGTCATTGAAATTGGTGAAATCGGTCATTTTTTCAATCAAATCGATTGATTGCCTGCTTTAGTTGCACGGGAGGGGAGACTCAAATGCCTTAATGCAATGTCTTAGTCCGCAATACATTGTAGTTACATTACAAAGTAGAGAACCTAATGTTGATTTCAGAAAATTATATTTATATAATAGCTTGAATTAAAGTTTAAAGCGTAAAAGTCAAGTATCATGGTTTAATTATGCTTTAAACAGAACATTCATTCTTGACGCGCCCCTATCATATCAAAGAACCTACCGTTGATTTTATATGCCTGCTGGCCGCTGGTGTTATGCTAATGGGTTTGCTAAGATTATAAATTATGATGAGCAGTCAAACGAATAGAGAAAGGAAGTGAATATAACAGCAATAAAGTTTTGTAGTTCTTATCTTTATTTCTTTTAAAGACTTTTCACACTGGTTTGCTAAAAGAGTCGGTCAAATCAAGAGGAAGCATTTTCAGCGTTACGGCGATCATGATGAGCCCCTATTTAAAAAAAGACCATCCCCATCCCTACCTGTGTGCGCCCTGGCATGCTGGCGTCCCCCCAAAAATTACAGATTATTTTACGTTAAATTTAAATTAGAACCTGACTTTCCACTCTAAATACTAAAATGATTGCTTTTCTTTCCGTCAATTTTTTTAAGGGTTTCATACATAATCACTTTTAAAAGTATTATTTCATTTTTAAATGGTGATTTAGATGAGAGTGTTAATCTACAAATTTCTCATTATTATTATTATTATTATTATTATTATTATTATTATTATTATTATTATTATTATTATTATTATTATTTGCATCTGATTTGTCAGGAATATGTACGTCGAGGAGGTACAAGTGAAACGATTTTATTAGAACACATTCCATTAAAAATATTTGTAAAACAGGCACAGTGATGCTACATTGCGGCGATGGGACAGGGACTGGAGCTTAGTTGATAATGTGGGACTGATTAGATTGGCAACTCTTTTTTAGATTTATCTAAGAGGGAGAGACGTGCTCCATACATGGGCGAATGGTGACCTTGTAAAGGTACAGGATACTCTCAGGCGTGATTAGTCTTCTAGCTCGATAGAGGGAAACCATCTTCTTTGCAGCAGCCTTTGCAATGTCCTCTATGTATTTGTTTCAGTGGCATAGGACATTCAAGGAAGGCAGTTAGTCTGTGAGGGATAATGAAAGGTGTGTGAAAAGTAAGGAAATCAGAACATCAGAGTTGATTGGCCAAATAAAGAATTCCATTGATAACGATCATCATGTGCCTAACGATCATCATGTGCCTAACGATCATCATCTGCCTACAGAGACAATAAGTGCACAGTTTGATGCCAGTGTGGTAACTATACACACAATTATTTGCGAGGAACTGAAGATGCGGATATTTGCGTGAATGCACCAATCCATAACTCTATCCCTGTCTCAGACTATTTGACGAAGATAGGCATCAAAACAGTTCCTCACCCCCCCCTAAAGTTCAGACCTTACTCCCTGTGACTTTTGGTTATTCCCTAAGTCCAAGGGAAGCATTAGAGGCTGTCGTCATGAGAAATTGAGGAGATGGAAGAGGCTGTGACGAGAGTCATTAACACGCTCACATAAGAGGACTTCCATGGAATCATCCAGTTGTTGGAACGGTACAAGAAGTGTATTGCAGCCGGAGGAGATTGCTTCGAGGGGACTAGAGATTCGTGTGTGTACTATCAATAAAAGTGCCCATACGAAAAACGATTGAAAACTTAATGAAGATTCCCCGTATATACAGTCGGTTCTACAGATACAAATCGTATTCCAAGAAAAATTACCTGATATACTTACGTATCCGGTAAAGATAAGTATCGTCACCAAACAATAAGGAAACATGATTTAGCAGAATCTATCTATCTATCTATCTATCTATCTATCATCATCATCATCATCATCATTATTATTATTATTATTGTAATTATTATTATTAGTAGTAGTAGTAGTAGTAATAGTAGTAGTAATGTTATTAATATTGTTATTTTTGATATTACTATTATTATTATTATTACTATTATTAGTAGTAGTAGTA
>NC_136496.1:92559217-92566717 GCF_053919585.1 Euprymna scolopes
CCTTCTCTGGCGCGATTTTATTTAAAAAAAAAAAAAAAAAGCTCTCATTCATTCGAGTCACTACCAGTGATCGCTAACAGACAAAAACCAAACAGGTGGTGTTCCCTTGAGTCTGGGTGACGAAATGTCTTCCCAGTTTCCAACCACTTTTCGCTTTTTTCGATTATTTCTCGCTTTTTCGATCAGTACTGCATATCCCTTTTGCGTTCTCGCAAGAGCCGTTTACTACCGAGTTATTGCTGATAATAGGCGTTCGCTTCTTTTAGAATTTTTAATTTAAATGACAATAAGCCTGCTCAGGATTCTCATACTCTCTGTGCCCTTCCGGCCGTGGTTTGGATGGTTCTCTTCATCATATGCTAGTCCATCATCTTACACCCTTGACAACTATTATTATTATTATTATTATTATTATTATTATTATTATTATTATTATTATTATTATTGTTATTGTTGTTATTGTTATTGTTATTATTATTATTATTTTATTATTATTATTGTTATTGTTATTATTATTATTACTATTATTATTATTATTATTATTATTATTATTGTTATTGTTATTGCTATTATTATTATTATTATTGTTATTATTGCTATTATTATTTTTATTATTGTTATTGTTATTGTTATTATTATTATTATTGTTATTATTGTTATTATTATTATTGCTATTATTATTATTGTTATTATTATTGTTGTTATTATTATTATTATTGTTATTATTATTATTACTATTATTATTACTATTATTATATTGTTATTGTTGTTGTTGTTGTTATTATTATTATTACTATTATTATTATTATTATTATTACTATTATTATTGTTATTATTATTATTATTATTATTATTATTATTACTATTATTATTTTTATTATTATTATTATTGTTCAAAAAAGTGGTTCTAGGAGAGGAAGTTGCTGCAGAATGCCGGATTTGTGGTAAGACCTCAGAGTCAATTGCGCACCTTGCCGCAGGGTGTAATGGACTGGCCCAGAGAGAGAGAGAGTACAGCAAAAGACACGATCGCATGGGACTCCGGATATATTGGGAGGTGTGTAAAAGGGTTGGGATGAAGTGTGCTGGAAAATGGTTTGAGGAGGTGCCTGATGAACAAGTGAGGATGGCAAGGTAGATGTAAAAGTGTCATAACGACCAAGCAATTTGAAGATAATCGTCCGGATTTGGTCGTCATTGACAAAGTTAGAAAAAAACTGGCAGATTGTAGACTCCTCAGTACCCTGGGACAGGAATGTGAGAGAGAAGGAGAACGAGAAGTGGAGCAATTATGCTCCATTGGCCTTGGAGATAAGGCGTATATACGGGGTTAAAACACAAATAATCCTGGTCGTAGTTGGTACACTAGAAGTAGTATCAAGTCGTCTGGAAGGACAATTGAAAAAACTACAAATCCCCGATGTTTTAGGCGGCCTTCAGACCTCTGCAATTGTAGGTACCACCAACATCCTTAGAAAACCCCTTGATCTTTGAAGCTCCTGGTTTGAAGCCGGGATTATGGGAAATCTTTTGGAAATGAATCCCATCCCTTTTCCAGAGAGACGTTGATAAACGAAATCGGAATTATTATTATTATTATTATTATTATTATTATTATTATTATTATTATTATTATTATTATTACTATTATTATTACTATTACTATTACTATTATTATTATAATTATTATTAATTTATTTTTAATTAATAACTTCTGTTTAATTAATAATAATAATAATAATAATAATAATAATAATAATAATAATAATAATAATAATAATAATAATTTCTGTTTAATTTCTTACGTCATTAATTTTGTAAAATTAAACAATTAAGATATTAATGAAAATAATTTTATCTTTTTTCAGTTTATATTTCTATTTTTTATTTATTTTTTTATTTTTAACACAATACAGAAATAAACATCTTAGACCATATAAACAAAAAGTAACATATTCTGCTCGGAATTCATTTTCATTCACTAATTAACATATAGTCCACATCTCAGAACAAAATTGTCCTAACTTAACTTTAATTTTCCGGCAGAATATACAAAATCACTACAATAAAATATACCAAATCACTACAATAAAATAAGTGCAGCAAGAAAACAACAAAGACGAAGGCATCGGCAGCTACAAATTGAAGAAAGGGATAATATCAGATTTTAAAGGAGAAACATAAGACAACAAATAAATAACATGAACGCAAAAGATCGACAACTTTATTTGGAAAATGAAAGAGCCAGAGGGTAGGAAAGAAGCAATAACATGACTGAAGAAGGTAGATAATTTTATCTGGATAATGAAAGAGCCAGAAAGAAGAATCAATATGAATGCAATAGAAAGACCAAATATCCATTATTATTTTAACCTTTAAGGCCAAAGGAGTGTAATTGCCAAATTTTCCCTCGCCTTCTCTACCACATTCTTGTCACTAATAAAGTCTAGCATTTGTAACATCTTTGAGACTCTGTCAATGACTACCAAATTCGGACTAATTTCGGTTGGTGCAAAAATAATGTCGTTTTTTATTAGATATATAATAATAAGTACTATTATTATTAGGTCGGTGAAAAAATAATGTGTGTGTATACATATATATATATATATATATATATATATATATATATATATATATATATATATATATATATATACACACGAGTCAGAAAACGACATTATTTTTGCACCGACTTAATAATAATAGTAGTTATTGACAGGGTCACAAAGAGGTGGATAATCGTAGACTTTTCAGTGACATAGAACAAAAATGTGATAGAGGAGGAAAACTAAAGGTGTGGCAATTATTATTATTATTATTATTATTATTATTATTATTATTATTGTTGTTGTTGTTGTTGTTGTTGTTGTTGTTGTTGTTGTTGTTGTAATAACCGGAACCCTCAATAATAGTAGGAGCACAAGGAACAATCTCAAAAAACTTTTTTTTTTTAAATGGGAGAAATTGGAATCAAAGGAATGACTGGAAAAATACAACGAACAACAATAATGAAAACAACTTTAATATTAAGAAAACCCTTGAGACTAACACGTTGACCAGACAAACTGCTACAGAGGCAAAACATGAAACGCAATATCGAACCAAGAACATTGAAGCCGCATATCTATAAGTTCTCTAACCCCACCCAATCTTCCCATTCCCACATCACTGCCCCCCCTAAAAAGAGTGAGACCAAACAACCAAGTAGAGTCAAGGAGAAAGGGAAGACCGCAGAGAGAGCATTGACCAGATCTCCGTTGGACAAGTGCGAAAAGAACTGGGATCTTAGATAGGCTTATTGCCACTCAAATTTCAGTGAAGACCAATAGCTGCTGCCAACGAGAAATCAATGATAAGCAGCTGTTGCGATAATGCAAATTTATTAGCAAATACTATCGAAAGAGGTGACATCTGGGGAGACCTGTTGTCACTCAGCTTCCAGGGAACACAACAGGCTGTTTTCAAGGAGAGATCTTTGATTACCTGTGTGAAAGCTCCTTGTGAGCCAATAATAATAATAATAATAATAATAATAATAATAATAATAATAATATGTAAGACAATAAAAATGTATATCAAATAACGAAATCTGATCACTGAATATCTACCCTAGCGTCTGCATCTTCCTGTCCAAGTTGTAGTCATCAGTTAAAAAATATATTGTTTGTATAATGATCGCTTTCCGACGATCCAATCTTCTGCGGCAAAAATCTTATTTTCCAATCCCAGTTTTCAGCTTGTTTCTTGAGGTTCACACAGTAAAGGTGCTAGAAGCGTGAAAAACACGTATAAACCCTCGATTAAGGATAAAACTCTGCGATGCATTATTCTGCAGATGTAGAAATGTTTGTTTTTCGAAAGCAATGATGAACGTGTTGTAGAATCTCTCTGGAAATAATCTCATCACACGTGATTATCGCGTAATCCGTATTGGGAAAATATAAGCGTTCATCTACGTGGTTATAGCTGAGAATTATTATTATTTATTTATTTTTTTTTTTTTTTTTTTACATTTTCACCCCAAACAAATTATAGCATAATTTGATGTACGGGTCTACTATCAGAGACATAATTGCAGGGATACTATGGGAGTTTAGCAGCAAGATGTCTGTTCATATTATACTGGAACTTCTGCATGTCAGTACAGTTTGGGAAGCAGGAACCCGGATTGGAATTCCAAAGTCTAGTAGTCTGGAGAAGAAACTATTAGAGTAGAAGGCTTTCTGACATCTGAGGGACATCTACCGTGTAGTAGTGTGACTTTGCTCTTGTCGGGTTTGTCAGAGGTATTTGCGTCGAGGGGATACAAGGGATTGTAGTTCGTCAGAGCATCCACCATTAAAATACTTGTAAAACAGACAGAGAGATGCAAAATTTCGTCGATGGGACAGAGGTTGATGCTTAGATGACCTTGCAGGACCTATCAGGTTGGCGACTCTCTTTTGAACCCTGTCCGTGAGCGAAAGACTAGTAGCAGATGCACAAGTCCAAATGTGATAGCAATACTCCATACATGGGCGAATAGTGACCTTGTAGAAGTACAGGATACTTTCAGGTGTAGGTAAATTTTTAGCACAATAGATAGAGTCAACCTTCTTGGCAGCAGCTTTGGCAATGCTCTTGATGCATCTGTTCCAACTCATTATCGATTATCGGTTTAATAACAACTCCAAAATGATCAAAAATCGAAGTGTAGCATTTAACACACGTTATAACGACTTGCAGATTAAATGATAATGTAGGAACCGCTTGATGCGTTATGATTCAATTATCTGATGGTGAAACACTTTTTTTCAAAACTGTGCTGATCGACGATTTCACTGCAAGGGTAGATAATTCTCCTTTCTTCAATCTAAGGGAAATAACTCAATATTATTTTTATTTTCGGTTGCATCTAACATCTTTAAGCAACGATTGAACAGGTTTCTAAGAATAAAACCTAGTTACAGTTGCAGCTTCTTAAGTACTATGACTGGAATGTTTATCTGGACATCTGGCATCAACATTTTTGGTAAGTTCGGCAAAATCGCGGACAGATATATGAGTGTCGTTTAAAGCGTTTACGGTTATAGGGGAAATTAAAATAGCAGAATGGAGATTGAAATATGTGAATACAAATACAGTCAAACAGCAAATTCCGGTCAATGAATGGGTTGATAAATTACAAGTTAAAAATCCATAATAATGACGTTAATAAATCCACTTGGATCAGAATCCAGAAGTCATTAGAAAATCTAAGTATACATAGAAGCATCTTGATACAAAAAAAAAAAGAAAAAATACTAAGTTTTGGACCTCCATGGAATAAGGAAAATCTTTCGTTATACTTCTTGTTTATGAACTTTTTGTTTATGAATAGTATTCCTTTTTATTTTTCATCATTTTTTTTATCTTATATATATATATATATACTTGTGCGTGCGTGCGTGCGTGTGTGTGTGTGTGTGTGTGTGTGTGTGTGTGTGTGTGTGTGTGTGTGTGTGTGTGTGTGTGCTGCTTAGATATTCTTTACTTCTAGGATGAAGTTATGGCAAAATTAATTCATCTTAATTCGTCTAATTAGCTCCTGTTGCAATTAACTACTCAAGCCGATCACGTCTTTCTTAGCTTTCCATACATTTTTCAAACAGCTTTCTCTACGTTGATATGCAAGAGAGCGCGGTCGCGTGTATGGCAGCTGTATGCAAATTACCGAGCCGCGTACGAGGTGACGTCACGACAAAAAGAAGGAAAAATAATCTAAAAAGGACGTACATAGCGTGTTCGTACACACCAAAAACACGTCTATAAATTAGATGCAAATAATAATATTATTTACTGCTATTATAAAGATAAAGATTAACAGTAGATTATGTATGCGTGTCTTTCTGTGTGTAAATAATAAACAATAAACTCTTAAACTACTGATCAGATAACACTGAAATTTTAACAGGAAATATTTATCATACATTAAGAATGGTTTCTAACGAGTAAAATCTTTGTTTGGATGGATAAATAATACGGACAGAAATAAGTCGGCAAGTTGAAATGAAAAAATGTTCAACTTGCCGACATTTCTATTAGTTTTTGCATGCGTAAACTAATCGTAGCTAATAGTTTATGCCTTTCTTACATGTCTGTCGGGTTAGTTCCAACGGTAGCCAGGGTGGCTAGAATACTAAACGACGGAAGATGACTGAAGCTTTAATCGTTTTGGTTTCGATTCTAGCTGATGCCACTTGATTAATTTTTTGTAAACTTTTTAAATCAGTGTATATATATATATATATATATATATATATATATATATATATATATATATATATATGATTAAATTTTTGTAAATTTTTTTAAATCAGTATATATATATATATATATATATATATATATATATATATATATATATATATATATATATTCAGTAGAGATATGGTTCTTTAATAATTTTTACGACCACAGGGTCAACTGACCCCTTGCTAATGTTCTTAGTATTTTTGTGACTAAAATTTTTGTGACTAAAATTTTTGTAACTAAATAGGAGTGTGAAATATTCGTTGATCATCATACGTGTAACCGAATGTGTACTCTAATGCAAAATGTTCATTTCAACTTGCCGACATTTCTATTAGTTTATGCATAAACTAATCATAGCTGAAAACGGTTTAATGTTATAATTTTCTTATTCATTTGTCAACTTAAATAGTAGCGAATGCAGCTGTAGTTTTAGTTTTGATTCTAACTGATGCCGCCCAAGCCATTTTTTTACTTTTGAAATAATTACCGTTATATAATAACACGGTTAAAAGTTAAATTAGTTATCGATCTATCTATATGTCTATCAATCTCTTCATCTATCTATCTATCTATCTATCTATCTATCCAGTGATATTGTTGAAATAGTTTCTATTGGAAGTTATTTATTGTTCAACAATAAGTTTAAGCTGAAGACGGTTACATAAATTAGTTAAAAATAAACAAAATGACCTTCAACAGTTGCGTACGTGACGTTAGGTGACGTGTGCGTTTGATGATGACGTAACGGAACTAACAGGTCAGAAAGCCAAGACGGTTAGATTGAAGAGTTTGAGTTTGGTCACAAAAGTAAACAGACGTACTTCAAAGCCGGGAAGCGGGCTGGAAGAAACAAGCATGTAGACACGTAATGCAGACAGCCGAAATAAATCTATATTTTAAAAATATAAAGATGTGGTTCTGTGGCTTCACAAAAGAAAAATAGGTGTCTCAATCGGTTATGGTTTTAATCGTTGCATGTTTATTACAGAGACCAGCAATGAAGACAAAAGAACTCTTGGAAAAAAGAAAAGGTATGAAGCATGTATTCTTCTTATAAAATATGATACCTTTATGTAAATACGAACTGTAATATATCCCCGTGTATAGCATGTGTCTATACGTCGAGTTGATACGTGGCTATACAACCTGACTCAGTTTATACGTCATTTTTACATGTTGTCGCTTAGCAACAATGATAGAACAACAGGCCGTGGAAATTCTACA